>NW_011888820.1:954148-998186 GCF_000151845.1 Pteropus vampyrus
AGTCTGCTGATTTAAATGTTAATCTCATTTACAAAAAACACCCTCGGAGAAACACCCAGAATATTTGACCAAATGTCTGGGCATCCACATGGCCCAGTCAAGTCAACACAAAATTAACCATCACAGTATGCTACCAATTAAGAAAAAGGGCGAATGAGTGTGTGTGTGTGTGTGTGTGTGTGTGTGTGTGTGTGTGTATTTATATTTTTAAATAGAAGTATAAACCAAATATATTTTTAAAAATACATCTGTAATGAGAGAGATAAAAGCTAGACTTGGAATATACCTTGTTTTGGAACCATGTAAAGATTTTACATAATTAGTAATCAAAATTAAAAAATTTGAAAACCCCTAAAAATTGAAAACGAAGCAAATGAATTGAACAATGAGTTGGTAGCATAATCACTCAGAAAGGAAATATTTCACATGACTTTAAAACACTTTACACCAGGGATCCTCAACCCTCAGGCCACAGACTGGTACCTGTCCATGGCCTGTTAGGAACCGGGCTGCACAGCAATAGGTGAACAGCTGGCAAGCGAAGCTTCATCTGTATTTGCAGCCACTCCCCAGAGCTAGCATCACTGCCTCAGCTCCACCTCAGATCATCAGGCCTTAGATTCTCATAGCACTTGTCCCTGGTGTCAAAAATGTCGGGGACCACTGCTTTACACCACTAAAGATAAAAGGACCTGTCCCCCCGCCCCCAAAAAAATATTTTCTGTAATCCTGGCATTGGTGATACTTTTCAATTCTGAGCCTATGTGTGTGGATTATGGGGTAAAGGAGAAACTGTCTCGGAGTCTGTAGTGGACACTCTGGGGTACATTCTCAGGGAGTAGGGCACTCATTCCCTCAGCTGCTGGCAGTGTTGGTAGCTGAGAGCACGCAGCTGAATTACTCCTGAGAATTGCCATCAGCTGGAGAGAGCTATTTCATCTGAGGTCATGACTCTTCTCCAACAACATCTTATATCCAACTTATAAAAGCCCAGCCTCCTTGGCTAAGGCAAGACAACTCTCAAAGGCCATCCGTGCTCCAGTGCTACCCATAGGTTCAGCCAAGGCCTTTGTTGTGACTGCATTAAAATATAACTCTTCCCTATGCTTCAATCCTGCTTCCTTCAGACATCACAGGCTTTGGTCCCAATGACATAGCACAGTGAATGTCTTGCATGCAAATCTTTATCTCAGTCTGTTTTAACGGGAAGCCCATCTAAGACAGTTATAGTCAAGAATGGTCTGAGGAAGCAGATTCTAAAATGAGATTTTGGAGCTAATCATCCACTGCCAGTGTGGCAGTGGAGGACCTATTACTGGTGACAGATGGAGCATGGATCCCCAGTAGCATGCCATAGCAATGTAACTGTTGAAACTTTCACTGGTAGTGAACTGGAATGGGATATCAGGAATGCCCTGGTAGGGACAATGTCTCAGGCACTTGAGAAGTTCAAGAGAAGTGGTAATTAATTACAGAATGTGGAATTGGATGGCTATTGTTGGGGGTAATCAGTGCATCAGAGAAATGCTGAGGATGATTAATCACCAATCAAAGGTTCTGTATGAATCCAGAGGGCCTCCTTGACAACATATAAAAAGACTCATCTCCTACAGCTGGAAGACAGAAAAAGCTGAGGATCAGGGCCAGGACTTAAATGTAAGATCGGCAGAGCTCAAGAGAAGGTTGGATTCCAGCCCCATTATGTCTGCTAAGCCAAGGTCAGGGACATGTTTGCAAAAGGAATAGGACCCTGAGACTTGGGATAAAGACATCTGGGTTAATGCAGATAAAAATCTTGGATAAGGACTTGCAGAAGTAGCCACTTTTTCCTGTTTAGCTCCCACTCACTCGCTTCCTCCCCATTGCTTGAAGAGGATGCAGAAGCTTCTTCCTTGCAGGATAACAAGCACCTTCCTCAGGATGCGCCTCACCTGACCACCAAGCCAATAACTAGGGTCCAGACACACTACAAATGGGCCAGGTAAGTTGCTGTAGAACCTTGTCAAAATAAACCTAGAGCAGTTGAGAGAGTTCTGGGTCAGTGGGAACAGAAAATAAAGTTGGGTGAGAGAGAGTTTATATATAAGCACTCTTCAATGATAAAAGATTTAACATTCTGGCAGGGACTTGGAGAGACAGTGCTGATACACAGCTGGAGAAAGCCTGAGCTGCTTAGCTTGGCCTATCTAAATGAAATAGAACAGAACTTCCAAGGCAGACCAGGGGAAGAAAGAATAATAAAAAAAATCAGAGAAGTGTGCGTGCTGGAGTGAACACAGTGTGTAAGGCAAGAAAGCCCAGAGGTTCCTCCTTTTATCAAAGCAATAAGGAATGCTATTTAAAGGACACCGGCATCATTTGCAAGGTCAGTAGCGTGTTTTCTGAAGATCAGGACCCATGGTAGGAAATTCTGTTACAGAGCTGGGTACCCTGATAACAATGGGAATGAGATCCTGAAATAATAAATGCTAGGTTGTACTATTTAACTGGCAAGAGCAAAGCAAGTTATGAACTAACTTAATGAACTAACCGCAAGGTCAGAGTAGCAGCCAAAGTTCCTGATCTGCAGAGAGACGGTTAATGGAACTAGTGGGTACAAGATAGAGGGCCTTCCAGTAAGGGTAATGCCCAATCTATATAATCAAAAGAAAGAAAAAAATGGATAATCAGGCAGAGTGCAGCTACCACAATAAGTGATGAAGTCTTGTTCAGTTTCTGGTCCTGAGCCAGTTCTCAGGCCCAGAACTCATTGATTGGCAGAAAGAGGAAGGGCCCTGCACACCGCAACATTAATGATTTTTTGTTGCTTCCCCAAAGAGACTTACTTGGGTAAACTTATACACTGGGAAATGGAAAATACCTAAGATTTTGAGGATTATTGGACACAGTCTCCAAGTTGACAATGATAACTAGGGACTGAACCCTGTCATGCCTATTTGCCCCTATCACAGTAGAAGCATATGGGGCTGGTAATAAATTTAGTTTTGGCCCATGTGTAGTTCATGGTGAGTCCGCTGGGTCCACAGATCCACCTAGTGGTCATTTTCCTCATCCCGGAATATGACTGTCACGGACACACTTATTGTTTGGGAAAAATTCCAAAGTGGTTTCTTAGTCTATGAAATAAGTACTGAAGAAAGGAAGACTAAGTGGAAGCTTTGAAATTGCCCCCATACTCTCAGCAAAGATATTAAGTCAATGGCATTATTCATCTTGAGGCAAAGAGAGAAATTAGTGCCACCTTTAAAGACCTAAAAGATGCAAGAATGCTGGTCTCCATTACATATCCATTTAATTGACCAGTCTGTTCCCTACAGATGGATCCTGGAGTATGACAATGGACTACTGCAAATTTGACCAAGCTGTGGCTCTAAATGTATCTGCCATGCCAGATGTGATATCTTCCTTAGGGCAGATCAACAAGGCCTTAGGTAGATGGTATGTAGCCATTGAGCCTTCTTTTCCATTCCTGTTATGAGGGAGGACCAGAAAGTTCACATTCTGGACATACTACAGTGTTCTATATAAGTTAAATCTCCTCCCCTCAGTCTAGTCAGAAAGGATCTGGATCATCTAGACGTTATCACATTGGTTCACATATTGATAACATTGTATTATTTGAAGAGTTGCAAGCACAACAAAGATAAGATACATGTCTTCTATGGGTGGATCAGGGGGACCTGCCATATCAGTGGAGTTTTTAGGGATCCAGTAATCTAAGATATGCCAGGATATCCCTTTCAAAACAAAGTATTGTATTTCACAATTCTCCCACTCAGAAGCAAGCAACAGTGGTTGGTAGTCCTCCTCAGATTCTGGAGGCAGCATATTTCATACTGAGAACACTAGTTCATCCCATTTACACAAATAGCTAGCTTCTAGCTTTGAGTAAGGTTCAGAACAGAATGGATCTACAACAGGTCCAGGCTGCATTGCGAGTGATCCTTTCTCATGGGCCATATTATGACAGACCTAAGATAGAGCTGTCGGTTCTGGAAAAAGGTGCCGTGTGGTGTTTATGGCATGCCCTAGTTGGAGAGTTACAGCATAGACACCTTATGAGTCTGCAACTAGACCATGCTACCTGTATTGGAAAATTTTATACCATTTGAAAAATAGTTCCTTGGGTGCTTCTGGGCCCTGGTTGAGACAAGCATCTAATCGTGGAAGCAATCATACATCCAGAACTGAACTGGGATATGTCACTCACAAAATCATAAGGTTAGGCAGACCCAGCAACAATCTAGTAAGATGCAAATGGTACATGGGAGAGAATGGAGCCAGAGGGTACAAATAAGCTGCATAAGCTCTGGCCCCAATTTCATTATCTACTGTTGACCAGTACGTCTCCTTCAGCTCCAGGGAAAGAATGGTGAGGAAAAATCTTTCCAATGGGCAGAACTTTGGGTTCTCTACATGGGCATCCACTTTGTGTGAAAATAAAAGTGGCCCAGGGACTCATAGGCAATAGGTATATAGGACTCATAGGCAATAACTAATGGCTTGGCTGGTTAGCCAAAGACCTGGAAGGAGAAAAATTGGAAGATTGGAGACACAGAAGTTTGGGGAAGAGGCATGTGGATAGACTTTTAGGAATGAGTATGAAAATGGGAAGGGTTTTGAATCAATCTTATGTTACCCATCAGAGATCACCTATCACAGAAAAGACACTACTGAATAGACAGAATGACTTAACAGATTGTCAGCGTGCCACTGTTATTGACCACTGCAGTGTTTGGTATAATGGAATCTTGAGTGAAGTCGCCAGGGATGGAGGCTACCTGTGAGCCCAACAGCATGGGCTCCTACTCACCAAGGTGGATTTAGCTACTCCTTGTGTTAAATGTCCTATCTACCAGTAACAGACCAGTGTTAAGCCCCTGATAACAGCACCTTCCCTTGAGAAAACCCAGCAGCCACTTGATGGCAAGTAACTTTGGACCCCTTCCATCTTAGCGGAGTAAATTATTCCTGACTAGAATTGACACATAGTTTAGGTATGAGCTTTTCTTTCCTGGCTGCATTGCCACAGCCAACATTGCTATCCAAACACTTACAAAGGATTTGTTCGACCTACCTAGGATCCTACATAGCATCACAAAGGCCCAAGGAATCCACTTTACAGCAAATGAGGTACAGCAGTGAATTAGAGCCATGAGATCAATTGATATTGTCATTTGCTGCCCAACTCAGAAGCTGGTGGACTGATAGAGCAATGGACTGCTTTTTTAAAAAGTTACACCTGAGGCACCAGTTTGAAGATGATACTCTGAGAAAATAGAGCAACATTCTCAGGATGTAACATTTACCCTAAATTGACAACCATTATGTGATGCTGTGACCCCACTTACACCACTCCAGTGACTTACTAGGAGAGTTTGTTCCTCCTGTCCTTACGACTCTAAGATCAATGGGTATAGAGTTCTTGGTTCCCAAAAAGGAAATGCTTCCTCCAGGGGCTCAGCAAGAGTCATATTAACCTTTAATCTACAGCTGCTCTCCAGTCATTTTAAGCTCTTCATATCAAAAGATCAACTGGCAAAAGAAAGTGTCTCCATCTTCCATTCCTCCACAGTTCCTTGACATCTAACACAAAAAAATGTCTCTAGAGCACCAAAAATAATAGCTATCGTGCTGTTTTGGAAATAGATTTCATTAGGACTCTGCTGTTGGGGTTCCAGGTGCTGACAACACAGCTCACTCAGGCTCCAAAACCAGATGTTAAAATATATCATGTATGTAGAGGGGAATCAAACTGAAGAATAACCAATTATTGCAGGTGAAGAAGAGGTGAGGATAACTATCCAGCTACTACCTATGTAAGATCACAGAACGTGAAGAATATAATTTGTGTTAGAATTACCTTTGTTAATAGATTGCTCGCTAAGAATTGATAGGGAGTGATGTCAGCATCATGGTGATGTAAGACGTTTCTCCTTTCCCCCTTTTTAAAACAACTAATTAGATATCCATCCACAAGCAATAGTGCCTCAGTGGGAGATGTGGGACCCAACAACTGAAGCTAAGGGACCTAAGAGGACTCTTGCCTACCTGAGCTTTCAAAAATAGACAAACAGACCTGGTAAGGGCTGAGGATCCAAGGAAGTCAGTAAACTTGCCCTATCTCTGCTTACCCCAGTAGGAGAAAAGAAACCTAAAGAATGCTGGCCTGTTCAGATACAGGCAGGAGAGAATATGTAGAAGTCGAGCCAGCCTGAGGGGAGATTTCGGTGCGTCACTGGAGTGGGAAGGATAAGAGTTTGCACATACTGGAGCGAGGGACTGCCAGAACCCTACAATCTCCCCACCTGCGACAGTGCCGTGGGGCTGTCAGGTGTTGTGGAAAGCTGTATGTGTCCCGCTACCCCAGTTTTGTGGGTCATGGATGGAGAAACTCGTTTCTCTCCAGCAGCACCTAGAGTACTGAGGTGGAACCTCCATTCTGGGGAGGAGGGTGTGGGGGAGGGAAGGAAGCAGATACAAATATTAAAGGACATTAAAGGAACATGGTTCCTGCTGATTACTACATCAAGACTTCAGCAGGAATACCACTTCCAAGCCTTCGGGAGTATCTCACTTGAGAATCTCCCCACTAGGTCCATGGGATCCCTCCTCACCTCTGAGTGCTAAACCCACACCTTCTCTGACTCTGCGGTAGATCCTCGCGAGTGCTCCTGAGAGCTGCGGCGAGAACAGGTCTGGCAGTGTTCTCAGAAAAATCAATCAGGGTCTGTGGGCAAGGGAGAAACCACAAACTGGAGCTGTGGCGTCATCTCCTGGACAAAAAAAAACAAAAAAAAAACAAAAAACGTTTTCCCGTGGTCAGCCTAGTGAGTTATAAAAACAAGAGAAATGTAAAAGCTTAGGAATTCTGCCACAAGAGGGAGCAAGAGAATGGAGCAGATCTATCCATTCAAAAACCAAGGAAACTCCAAATACAGCAACACCAGTGATCACTACCCCATCTGAAGACAACCAATAAAGACTTAAAGAGATGTCTGCCACTTCAAATGGGAAAATAGAAATGCAGAAATATAAAGAACATGTTAAATCAAGAAAATATGTCACTCCTAAAAGATATAAATAATTCTCCAACAATCGAATCCAAAGCTATAGAATGCTGTGATCTGGCTGATAAAGAATTTAGAATAGCTGTGTTGAAGAAATTCAATGAACTACAAGAAAATGCAGAAAGATAATTCTGATATTAGGGGGAAAAAACACACAAACAAAATGAACTCTTTACCAAAGAGATAGAAATCATAAAGGAACCAAAGAGAAATTCTGGAGCTGAAGAATTCAGTGAATGAGATGAAGAATACAATAAAGAACATCTGAAGTAGAATAGAGTAGATGGAAGATAGAATAAGTGACTTAGAGGATAGGAGTTTATAAATAACAGAAGTGAACACACATACACACAAAGAATAAAAAAGAGCAAAGAAAGCCTGAGTGATCTAGGGACTCAGTCAAAAGGGCAAATATTAGAATAATTGGGGTTCCAGAAAGAGAAGAGGGAGAAGGGACAAAGAGTTTATTTAAAGACATAATAGCTGAAAACTTCCCAAACCTGGGGAAAGACTTAGACATCCAAGTTTATAAAGCTAATGGATCACCAATTTCAAAAGGTAATCATATAAACAAAGGGAAAACGAAACAATGGAAATACAAGACAACCAGAGAGCTATCAATAAGATGGTAGTAATAAATACTTTCATATTAATAATTACTCTAAATGTAAATAGATTGAGTTCATCAATCGAAAGGCACAGAGTGGCTCTATGGATAAAACAAACCCAACTATATGTTGCCTACAAGAGACTCACTTCAGTTTTAGGGGCATACATAGCCTCAATGTGAAGGGATGGTAAAGATATTCTGTGCAAGTAGAAACTAAAAGTAAGCTGTGGTAGACATACTTCTGTCAAACAAAATATACCTTAAGTCAAAAATGATAAGAAACAAAGAGGGTCATTATATAATGAGAAAGAGGTCAATACACCAAGAAGATATAATAATCATAAATATACACACTCATCGTGTAAATATATTAAGCAAATATTAACAGATCTGAAGGGAGAAATAGACAGTACAATAATAGTAATGGACTAAAATACTCCACTTTTGGCAATGGAACATCTAGACAGAAAATCAACAAAAAACGTTGGAAATAAATTATACTTTAGATCAAATGGACCTAACAGACATATGTAGAACATTCCTTCCAACAGCACATTCTTCTAAAGCACACACAGAACATTCTCCAGAATAAATCATATGATAGGACAAAAAACAAGTCTTAGCAAATTTCAGAAGATTGGAATCATATTAACTAACTTTTCCTACCACAATGGTATAAAACTAGAAATCAATAATGAGGAAAGCTAGAAAATCTAAAATATGAGGAAACTAAACAATACACTCTGAACAACCAATGGGTCAAAGAAGAAATCAAAAGGGAAATAACAAAATACCTTGAACCAAACAAAATGGAAACACAACATAGCAAAACCTATGGGATGCTGCAAAAGCAGATGTGAGAAGGAAGTTTATAGCAATAATTGTGTACATTAAGAAATTAGAAAGATCTAAAATGAACGACCTAACTTTATGTCTCAAGGAACTAGAAAAAATGAGCAAGTTAAGCCCAAAGTTGGCAAAAGAAAAGAAATAATATAGACCAGAATGGAAATAAATGAAAAACAACAGAAAAGATCAACAAAACTAAGAGCTAGCTGGTTTTTCTAAAAGATAAACAAAATTGACAAACTTTAGCTAGAACCAATTAAAAAAAAAAAAAAGACTCAAATAAATAAAACCTGAAATGAAAAAGGAGATATTACAACTGATACTACAGAAATACATAGGTTCATAAGAGATTGCTATGAACAATTATATTCCAACAAATTAGACAACCTAGATAATGCCTAGAAATACACAATTTACCAAAATGGAATCAGGAAGAAATAGAAAATTCGAACAGACCAATAAAAAGTACAGAGATTGAATCAGTTATCTAAAACCTCTTAACATAGAAAACCCCATGAACAGATGGCTTCACTGATAAATTCTACTAAAAATTTAAAGAATTAATAACAATCCTTCTCACTTTGGGAACACCAAAGGCACTCTACGAGGCCAGAATTACCCTGATACCAAAGTTAGATCGGGATACTATAAGAAAAGAGAACTATAGATCAATATCCCTGATAAATAGAGATTTTAAAAAAATCTCAATAAAATATTAGCAAACTGAATTTAAGAACATATCAAAAGGATTATACACCATTACCAACATGCTGTACACCTTAAACTTACACAATGTAATATATCAAATATATTTCAATTAAAAAAAAGAGAATTGATAGGACTGGGGAAAGGAATAAGAAACTCACTGACCTCTCCCATTTCAATTATCGTACCTTAACAACTCCCTTCACTTTGAGTCTATTATAAAATAAATACATGACAGTGCTTGAGAGAACCCCATACACTGTATGATCCAGGATGATTATTTGCATGGCTTCTAGCATCAAATTGCCTGATTTCTAATCCTAGTTAGGTCCCTCGTTAATCCAAATACTCAATACCTCTAAGCCTCAGTTTTCTCATGTATAAGAATACTAATGGTACTTTATAGAACTGCTGCGATGACTGCATGAACTAATCTATATAATGTGCCGAGCACAGTGCCAAACACAAGGTCAGCATTTAATGAAATGGTCGCTATTTAAAAAAAAAAATGTGCCTTTGTTCCAGAAGGAAATACATACAAATACAGAAGGAGTTTGACTAGTTAATAAAGAATATTTTTAACTTTCAAAGTTTTGTTCATGCTTCAAACATTGCCCTTCTGGAAAATTCTGTTTCAGACACCTTCCTTAACTATTCAGGCTCCTAAATTTTTGGTTTGCTAAGACCTTTCCTCACCACTACTCCAACCTCCCCTGAGGTTGGGAGGGGCTGCATATTGCAACACAGAAATTAAGGTCAGAGTATTTTCCACAGTAAAGCTATCTTAGTTTCAGAAGGCAGGAATTCTAATTATTATGTTTAAAACCCTCTTTGTAATGTATATTCCACTTCCTGGAGTTTATTTTTATAGGTGCTTTCATGTTCCTGTTAAACTAGAAGAGACAATAATACTCAAACCATAAAACCTTTCACTCTGGAATTAACAATATATGGGATATTTTTCCCAAAGACCCCTCAAATATGAAAGATAAAATAGGTTATTTTCACAATCCACTCTTTGACACTAAGTACTACCACTCCCTCCATGGGTACCACCACCCCTTCCCCAATGAGCTCACCCTAGAAATGTGGCCTGGGCCTCTCTTAGAAAGTTGTCCCATGTTGGCTTTAATTAGATGTCATTTCCTAAACATATGGTCTCTTTTATACCAGTTGTTTGTAGAAACAACAAAAGCTGATTACTGACTATGCCTTCTACCCTTAAGCTGTTTTCTAGTGCCCTACAATGGAACATGTCGAATTAGGGACTGGTAAAATTATTTTTAGAGTGAAAAAAAATCTCCTAAACAGCTTTATAATGTGGAATTCATTATCTTTTCAGTTTTAAATGAGCCAGTGCTACCTGTGTCCCACTCAAATAATTTTCAAATGCACTTTAAATATGACTGTAGTAAAATCTAACAACCTAAAGCAGTAGATTTTAGATGACTAGCAGAGCTGCTTTGCAGTTTTGGAAGTTTGAAACAATTTGCAGGTGTGGTGGTTTAGTTCATTGGGAGCGGCAGCCTGGAATAAGCCACTGTGTGCCCACATTTCTTGCACATTTCACCAATTACTGCTTTCAGATTTACTAATAAACTTTTTAAAAATGCAGCTGTCTCTTATCACGAGCTGCTGTGGTCTGAATGTTGTGTCTCTCCAGAATTCATATGTTGAACTCTAACCCCCAAGGTAAAGTTATTAGGAGATGGGGCCATTGAGAGGTGATTAGGTCCTGAGGGTGGAGCCCTCATGAGTGGGATCAGCGCTTTTATAAAAGAGGCTCCCAGGAGCTTGCTTGCCTCTTTGCCATGTGAGGATGCAAGAAGTCTGTGACCTGGAACAGGGCCCTCACTCAACCACGCTGGCACCCTGACTTGGACTTCCAGCCTCTAGAACTGTGAGAAATAAATTTCTGTTGTTTATAAACTATCCAGTCTGTGATATTTGTTACAGCAGCCCAAGTGGATTAAAACACAAACCTAATTCACAAGAGCTTGTGACTGTTTTCTGCTGGATAGGAAAAGAATAATTTTGGACCATATGACATGTAAAGGAGGATAAGCTGGGAGAAGGGCTTCAAAAGAGATGAAGATCGTCAATCTGAACAGAACCGACTAAGAGAAGAGGCAGCTAGAGCTTGGTTTGTCAACCTTGGCACTACTGACATTTGGGGCTGGGTAATTCATTGTTGTGGGGGCTGTCCTGTGCATTGTAGAACGATCCCTGGTCTCTACCCACTTGATGCCCGTAGCAGCCTCCCTCCCTGCTGTAACAGCAAAAATGTCTCCAGACATTGTCCAATGTCCCCTGGGCTGGGAAATCAGGCTCAGTTGAGAACTGCTGAAATACAGAATTCTTTGCACTGGGTACATTGTGTTTAGGCTCCCGGTGGCACTGACACTACCTATGAGATACTAAGAAGCATTTGTTGTATGCTGTCAAGATTCTGACGTTTAAAGTTCATCTTGGTTGATCCCAACCTACCCTTCTTAGGGCCTAGTTTCTTCCCTGAACTCTAGTATTTTTCAGGATACTCAGGAGATTATGAAATCAATTTAGTGGATCCTAACCAGCACTTTCTAAAGAATGAAATAATGAATAGAATGAATAGTACAGAATATATCAGAGTATAGTTTGTGGAATACGGACTTGCGAAACTTTTGATTAAGTGTTTGTTTATGTACAACTGTGTATGCTTGCTCATATTAGATATTGATGTAAAATGTATTACTTATAAAGAGCGGACAGTATAAGGAGTTTGAGAATCCCTGTTCTATTTTAACATATCCCCTGCACGTATACTTCTCTCCTAATGTGCAGTGTATTAGTTTCTCATTGCTGCTGTAACAAATTACCACAAACTTAGGGGCTTAAGACATACAAATTTATTCTCTTACAGTTCTAGAGGTGAGAAACCTGAAATCAGTTTCACTGCACAAAAGTCAAATGTTGACAGGACAAGGACCTCACTCCTATAGCTACAAGGAACTGAGTTCTGCCAATAACCGGTGAGCTTAGAAGAGGCTCATGAGCCTCAGAAGATATAATAGCAGCCCAGGCTGATGCATTGATTGCAGTCTTGTGAGACCCTGAACAGAGGACTCAGCCAAGCCATGCCAAGACTCCAGATCCATGGAAACTGTGAGGTAATAAGTGAGTGTTATTTTAAGTCCTCAATAGTGTGGTAATTTGTTATACAGCAATAGAAAACTAATATAGGCATTCGATGGAATGACTAGAGCAAAAATCTAAACCATTCTGATTTAGTACATGGATATTAATGTTACAATTAAGTGATTTTATGCAATAACATGGAGAATCTCAAATGCATTTTTGCTAAGCGAAATAAGCCAGATCCAAAAGGCTGCATGCTACATGATTCCACTTACATGACATTTTGGAGAAGACAAAACTATATGGATGAGGAATAGGTCAGTGGTTAACAAAGATTAAAGATGGGGGAAGGATTAACTACAAAAGGCAACAGGAGGGCTTTAGGGGTGGGACGGTAAGTGGACTGTTCTGTGTCATGACTGTGGTGGTAGATAAATATCTTAACACATTTGTCAAAAGACATGGAACTATACATCACAGACAGTGTATTTTACTCTGTACAAATTTAGACATAAACTTAAAAATTAAGTAATTTTTTAAAAATTATAAATTCCTACTTGGAGTTCTCTGCCCTGGGGAAAGATTTTCCCCCAGCTGTACAATAGAAGAGGCTGAAGAGAATTACTTGTCCCAGGATTGGGGCCACCACCATAGGGCTTAATCTGGGAATTATGAAGAAGGTGGCTTCCTAGTCTTGTCGTCTGAATACTTCTATTCGTCTCATGAAGTCAGGGGCCAATCAAAATGATCAGCTTCAATATATGGCCTTGTGAAGTTACTGAATTTCAAAGATAAGCAAATTTGTTAGGAAAAGTGAGTTATGTAGAAGAGGGGAAAATTAGATTCCCTTATACTTCTCCACAGTTGCAGTATCTACAAAAGATGTGGTAATAGATTAGAACTGGAGACATTAGCTTAATATAGATACAGATGGATGCATATAGAAATATTTATAGTTAGGTGTGCATATACTGGTTAGTATATATACATATATTTCTTTATTCTGTCAGCTGAGAGGGTCTACAAGAAGCAAAAAGGAAAGACATGCCATACCCTAGAGGCAATGAGCACATTCAGCACCCATATTTTGGATTCTAAATCCCATTTTTCAATAAAGGGAAACAGAGCTCATAGGAGAAATGGCTGATTCTTGGACGAGGACAGGGAATATATGAGATGATCCCAGAGCATCTTGTGGTGCCAGAAAGTAAGGAAGTGCCCTAAAAACAAGACAATGGGTGTATGTCAAAGGGACTCAATAGTCAACTGAAAGAGCTCTCAATGGCCAAAGCTGAAACAATTTGAGCAAAAATAAATCACATACTATTGGATTATAACCCAAAGTATAAAATAAATATTGTTGAGTCTATACTGACACAAATCAATGAGTGAATAAGTAAATAAATAAATAAAATTAAAATTACCTGTAAAAAGAATTGCAAATAATTTATGTAAGTGCTATATTCTCGAATTGATAAAGCATGACTGCCTATCCGTTAAGTAAACAAACAAACAAATAAAAGACACATCTCCCATACAAAAGAATTTCAAATAAGTTACGTAGGTACTATATTCTTCAGTCGATAGAGAATAACACCCTCTCCCTTACAAATGGGCTGTGCACAGCGACTTCCATCCAAAGAGTACAGTACAGAAATGGGGACAAGAATGGGGAAATGTGACAAACACTGCCTCAGCTATGCCACCAAGCTTAACATTATCAGGGATAAGTCGCGTTGCTAGAACATGCTCTCGATATGTTGTGGTGAGAATGGCACTTTAACTTTGCAGTCTTCCTCCCAAGACCCTATCCCTAATCATGAGAAAAACAGACAAACCCAAAGTTTCCTGACCCATGCTCCTCAAAACTGCCAAAGTCATCAAAAAACAAGAAAAATCTGAGACATGTACAGATGAGCCTAATGAGAAATGATGACTTAATGTAATGTGGTATCCTAGATGATATCCTGGGACAGAGAAAGGATATCAGGAAAAAAACTAAGGAAATTTAAATAAAATATGTATTGGCTTATTAGTTTTGACAAATTTATCATACTAATGTAAGATATTAACAGTGGCAATAACTGGACGTAGGGTATAAGTGAACTCTCTGCACTACCCTTGCAACTTTTCTGTGAATCTAAAACTATTCTAAAATTTAAAAATATTTAAAAGCACATGTTAAAAATCCAAAAGCATGTATAGTATGGTTTTTCTTCCTTCCTTCCTTCCTTCCTTCCTTCCTTCCTTCCTTCCTTCCTTCCTTCCTTCCTTCCTTCCTTCCTTCCGTCTATCCATACACCAATCTGTTCTTCCATCAAGTCTCTCTGTTTACATACATAGAGAGTTGCCTATAATGCTGTCCACCACATTTAAAGAACTATTATATCTGATTAGTGGAATTCATGGTGATTTTCTAAACTACTTGAATTATTTTTAATAATTGTGTTATTTTTATCAAAGTCTTAAAGTCATTATGTTTTTTAAATGAAGTGGAGAGAAAAGTGCTAACCATCAAGACCTTTTTATCTCAATAATGTTCTAGTTATGGTAGGAACCAACATACTGTTTCATTCTGTAAGGATTTGCAAAAATACAGTTAGTTATACAACCAAAAATTAATAAAAAGATGTTCTTAATTATTTTCCTGTGGGAACATCCACAAAAAAGAGAAAAGAGCCTTGACTGTGTGATTTTGCTGTTAAGATATATAACATCTTTTACAGTTAGCCACTACAGAGAGGAGGAATGCTCCATCTTAATCCAGCGAAACTCAGTTCATTTGTAGTCAAGAAGTAAAGCATATCTAAAAGCAAACAATGCATTTAATCCAGAGCCCTGCCTGATGTGAGAATGGATCTGGCTTAACACAAATAATTGTTATTTCAGGTGAGTATCATTGCAATAACGGTTGGTTATGAATAAATTAAAAGAAGACAAAACTTGAGAAGAAGCACTCTATTTCTCCCCTCTATCCCTCAAAGCAGAAAAGGTGGACAAACTTCTCAATTTCTAAAATTTAACGTTAATTGGAGGTCAGTTCTAAAATCTTATAATTTTAACTTTGGAAGAAATATCCCAAATCCCTGAGTCCAACCCCCTCATGTTGCAGATAAAGAACAGAGGATCAATGTACTCAGTTTTAAGAAAATCTGGTAAACCAAATTCTGCTTACGAAACAGATAAATCAGGAGGTGGATATTAATTTTACAAAATGATCAACTACATATGTGTTTAAATGTGTTTCCCATACATTTTTAAAGTATAAGTCAACTTATAAAAATGGACATCGCGTACAACTTTTAGGAATTCATCTAAATTTAGCAAATACTGGAATGTATTCTGTGTACAAGGCTCTGTGCTAGGTCATCTTAGGAGGAGTATGTTAAGATTTTACTAGCAAGTGGAATGTTAAAGCCTAAGTATGGTCAGCACACTCTTGTGAAGGCGCCACCATAGAGAAGGGATTGGGCTGTAGACAACCACAGGCTGTCAAAGTTCTTGGAGAATTTATAACACCAACAGACCAACTCTAGGACTAGGAATAAAATGAAACGGAAAAATAATTTAATTCTTTATTTATAACAGCAAAGCAGCTGTGTACAAGTCAAGGCAATTATATGTAAAGGATTGATAATTGGGGTAGGATGATAAAAGTAGAGTGTTACTTATACCACCAGCGGTCTTCCTGGGAGCAATTATGGTAATGGAAGGGTCCAGAGAGATTCAACAGGAGGTTCCTGGAGATTAAATTCAAATGCATATAAAATATCTAGATTCATTTCTAAATAGTAGATGTTTAAAATTAGTTCCCAGTTCTCTTTCCAAAGCTCCTGTCTTCCAGGCTCACAGAATCTGCAGTGGCAACATTTTTCTTTTTGAGTGTGTGTCCAAGTTTAAGTTTCGGAGTAATTACAGAGGAAAAAAAAAAAAAGCCGACTAGAGTTAAAACAAAGCCCAATAACAAAAACAATTAATGAAAAGGGGAGAAAAGTCAAGGTGAATTTAGATTTTTAAAGACGCTACATTTTTGACTAAAGAAAATAACACATTTGCCATTCGGCTTCATAAGATCCCAGAATGGGCCCAGAGACAGATGGCACAGATGTTGGAGCTTCGAACTTGTCCACGTCCTATCAATTTTATGCACATTCTTGTACAGAGGTGATAATGCTAAGGCTGTGCTCTCTCCTGGTATAAATGGAGCTAAAAATGTACCATGTTTCTGGTAGGCCTTGTGTCCCAATATGTCCCTTGGCAAATTTTGCCACTTCTGGGAAGTCCTGTTGTTGCTTATGTTTCTACCTCGCCCATTCCCTCCTTCTTCCTGTCAGTCAGTCCTGCTTTCCTCAGCAAAGCGGAACCACACCTTGGCTTCTGCTAGAAAAGCTGGGTCTGGCCCACACCCACATACTCTAAGGACCTAGAAATCTCAACAGACTTGAGGGGAAGTTAATGAAACACAAACTGACCACTTTAACATTTCACAGCCAGGAAGGGGCTCATAGAAACCAAATGTAAAGTGAATTAAAATGTCGAGATCAAGACTTTTAAAAAACTTGTGAGAAGAACATTGACATCATATGTGGAAAGTATAGGAATCTGTTCCAATTCTTTTAGAAAGAGGTCACAGTCTGAGAGAGATGCTCACATCCAAATGTTCTGAGCAATTTGCACACTTGAACGGGGGAGGGGGAGAAGAAGGAGCAGATGTGAACTCTCAGCCTCAGCATTTCATGGCCATTTACCTCACAGAAGAGCTCTTGGACTGATAGAATCTTTAACTCAAGTTTAGTTATCCAAGTTGATTCTTAATAATAACAATAACTTATACAAATCATATTATACTTAATTAAGTTTTGATTGCTCTATATAAACTTCTGTTTCAAGTGACATAATCTAGTCTTTCTAACTAGACTATAAACCTTCGGAGATCAGAGACTGAGTCTTAGACTGCTGTCTCCTCTGTCAGTGCTGAGGCCTCTTAAGCAGCTAGTAGTAGTAGTAGGTGCACAATACGAAATGGAGCTTGAGTTAGTCACGAAGCTAAAATAGCCCTAAGTAAAATTATTCTCGTCCAAACCCCTACTGAAGCAGGTGCATTCTTTAACTCTTCAGAAAATATATTTCTCTCTTCTCTTCTTAAATATATCTGGAAATGAGAGATCGTGAGAAACCCAACATCTTCTAGTCAGGCCTGATAATCAGCTCGTATACAATGGTATGGCCAAACTAGTTGGTAAAATACTGAAATGCTTTGAAAATAGGCATTGCCCAAGCCTCCAAACGTTGTTCCCCCTCTCCCACCCAGGCTGCACCCCAGGACTCCAGACTTCCTCACCATCTGTATTAGTTTGCTAGGACTGTTGTAATTAAGTACCACAAATGGGGCGGCTAATATGATAGAACTTTATTGCCTTACAATTGTGGAAGCTAGAAGTCTGAGGTCGAGGTGTTAACAGGGTCATGATCTCCTGAAGGTGCTAAGGGAAGGATCTATTTTGGGCCTCTCCCCAAGCTTCTGGTAGTTTGCAGACAATCTTTGGTCAATCTTTGGCTTGTCTACAACATCACCCTGATCCCGCCTTCATGTTCACATGGTGTTCTCCCTGTGTAAGTGGCTGTGTCCAAACTTCTTTTTTTATAAGCATACCAGTCAAATTGGATTAGGGGTCCACCCTACTCCAGTGTGATCTCATCTTAACTAATTACATCTACAGTGACCTTATTTCCAAATAAGATGACATTCTGAGGTAATAGGAGTTAGGACTTTAACTTTTTGGAGATGGGGTGTGGGGCGGGTGGCAGCGGGGAGAGAATTCCATCCATAATGTCATCTACCAACTAAAAGTCTACACTTGGCCACACAGTAGGTCTCTAGGATTCACTCCAATTCCGTATGCATTGTGATTTGTCCGTTCACGTGATGTAGTACTTGGTAAATATTTTGAATATTGCCTTGCTCTCAAGAAGTTCATTCAGTGCTGACAGAGTGACTGATTTCCCAAGTGTTATATATAAAACTTTTTTGTTTCACAATTTGGATAATATCAGGAATGTTACAGATTATTATGTTAAAGGTTCTGAGCTAGTGGCATGCTTATAATTCCAGAAACCTTTTTATTTTACCAGCTGGTGAATCGGGGGTACTAAATGGATCTACCCAACCCCCCTCTCTGCCCCCCTCAGTGTCTTAAGGAAAACCAAATTCCAGAAGCTAATGGCAGCATGCTAAAGGGGGTTCTTAGAGGCCAGAGACTTTTGACATCCACCCATGGGAGTCTCTGAATCCTTGATTTGTTGGGCTAAACCAAGATGGAATGAAGATGTCTAATGGTAGAAAGAAAATCTGCAAGGGCCTGAGGAACTATCTCACAGAGCACAGGAGACCTCGGCAACCCTCTAAACTTTCAGCAAACTAAAGATCTCAACTATAGAGCCACATGCAGGGTTCTCATTTCCTGCTATGCAAATTCGGGATATGCCAATTAGGATAAGATATCTCAGTACATTTCCTCCTCCTGTTTACCAAGGATTATTTCCATTGTGGCTACAATTTAAAACTATCACAAAGTGTGGCACACAGCATTTTTTATCTTTCTTCTTTTCTACCAGAACACAATCACAGTTTACTATTTGAATGTCACTTTACAACTTTAAAAATCACTGAGGTTGGAGCTATGCTGCAGGTGTCTGGGAAACAAGATATCCATCCCTAGGTGGGGAAGGTGCAGGGCACAGGAGGGGAAATACTTTCAGGCATTTTCAGTTGAGGACTTTAGCCATCTTTTAGACCAGTAGTTTTCAACTGTTTCCTTTCCAAGTTTAACAGGAGTTCTTTTTTTAAATTCTGTTTTGAATAGCGTTATGCTTTACAACAAACAAATTTGGAAATCTCTGATATGGGCTAACAGCTCTGAGAGGTTTGGGCCTTATTGAGGAGCTCACAGATGTCTTTCCTTAGGATGCGACAGACTGGATTCAAGAGGCCTCTTTCTCAGCCCAGTGATCTTTCTTCCACACACTCTGTCCCTGCCCTCAGCCCCTGACATTTAATTCAAATGGAGCTGGTCCTTCTCTTGTTTTATTTCTCCTATTCATTTGGAACAGGGCTTTCTAAATAAGGTCCCTATTCACAGAATACTGAAAGGAGCTGTGGCCACAGAAAGAGAGAGCACGTGGAGCCCAAAGTAAGAAGACATCTAAGTGCAAACATCTGGACAGCTGTCTCAAGCCTCTGCCTCAGTGCAATGGCAGCCTGAAGCTTTGACAATTCTCTTGATCTCTTATTATTTCCTCTGAGCCATAGGCCAGATTATTTGGTGAAGCATATGTTTCTCTAATAGTGGAGATTGGGGGAAAAGGACAGAAGACAAGGAGATAACAGAGATTAAGGCTTTCATAGCTTTAGGCTGTCCTGATGAGTCCTGTCCGCCTGCATTTTGGGCCCTGGCTCATCTCTATAGAGTACAGGCTCTTCATATGCTGCCTGAAGGTAGAATCAGGTTCTAACCAGCCCCAAGGTGTCCAGGTAACTCAAGGGCTCATGGCAGCTGGAGGTGTTCTGGTGTGTTCTGGGAGTACAACGACCTTGGACACTGAAAGGCTGATCCTGCTCTCTTTTCCCACAAGAGGACTCCAGCCATATTGCAAGGATAGCCACGCCAACACGTCCCTGCTTATATGTAATGGTTTTCAGTGTCTTAAAGAGGGAGAAAAATGCACACTTAATCTTTAGCAGGTGATTCAGTTATGTTATTGTACATTTATGTGCAAATCAGCTGCTGAGTTATGAGTGACACTTGAAAATAAAGCCCATCACCAAGAGGCTCCATTTGGTGCATCCCATTGGTCTGGGAATAATCTATTTGTAATTGTAGACCGTATTGCTTGATATAATACACTTCAGTTTTCATTTGGCCCAGTTCCATCATGGCCTCAAGGAATCCATCATAAAGGCACATCTGAAAGTGCTCTTGTAGGTGTGTTGGAGGCCAGATGTTCCAACAATGGGAGCAATGTCTCTATATTGAACCCTAGATACCAGATTGAATGTTCAGGATGTAAAAACATTTCTTGCTCTCTAAGTCCTTAAGTTCCCCACCTTAAGAAACACAAACATACTCAATAGTTCCAGCATTCTGAGTTGGGGGAAAAAGTGACACAAGTACTTCCCTGAATTTTTAATTATTTGGTCTTAGTGAAAGGCAAGGGATTAGGGCAAATTTGCATGTATTAAAGCTCTGATTACAAAGGGATGTGGGGAAGGGGCAAGATAAGAATCTAGATTTTTTCCTTGATGGTTGGGGGGTTGGTTGGGAGTTTCTTTCTATATAACAACAGTCTTGAGGTCCTGGACCACCCACCCATTTGCACATGACTGGCTGTTTCGCTGCATGGAAAATTTTGATCCTGAGACATTTTTGCCCTAACCTAAGAAGCTTAGCCTGTGTTCTTCAAAGAACAGAGCCTAAGGCAGAAACTTGCGTGCTGCAGCTTTAGTAGAGAGTGCGCTCCCAGGGAAGGAGTGGGGGAAATGTCTGAGATAGGGAGGTGGAAGAATCCACATGACAGTGTAGTACCCCCTCCACAGCTGGTGCCAAACACAACTGATCGCTCAGTTTCACAGAACTGTTTTCTGAGAAAAGGGAAGAATTTATATTCTGCTTCCTTTTGGTCAACAGGTCATCAAATAGGACATTAACTGCCCATCTCTGTAACCCCCACACTCTGAATTGTATAAGTGTGGACACGAAGTGACCCCATGCCCCATCAACCTTGAGGAAGTTGAGGCCCAGGCCAAGAAAAATTGAGTTGAAAGAGGCACGGTCTGTCAGGCTGTTGGGGCCTCCATGGGGCTGGTCACTGGAGTGAAGCCTGGAAAGGATCTATGACTGAGAGTGGGATTTGACCTCACACTCTAGGTGGCTTTGGCTTCTTCACTCCTTGCCTATTCACATCTTTTTATCCTCTCATATCTTTTCCCTACTCCCTAGTTTGGACTAAGCCATCACTGTGGCACCATGGAGATCCCTCTTCAAGGAAGGATTTGCTGATCAGCAGTGGGAAGGGCAACCAGGAGATAGCCTCCAGCAGCCAGCTCCTTCAGGATCTGCCTCAGTTGCAGGGAATCCCTTTGCCCAAGGCCATGACCACTCTGGGACAGTCTGCATCTGGTGACTGAACATGGGCTGGCCATTTATTTCAGGAATGTAAAGTCCTAGACAGTTGTTTTGGGACAACTCAGAAGGGCGGTATCCAATCCAGAGCTCCCCACTGAGTTGGCCTATGTTGCAGTTTGACTTCTCCCTCTGCCAATCCTGCTTTAACCCCTTCCTGTCACAGGCATTGATTCCTAATAAACATCGTGCAAAAGAGACTCCATCTTAGCATCTGCTTCTGGAGAACCCACCCTGCCACAATCAGCTTATAGTATTGCATGCCTAGAATGTGTCAAATATGTATAATGAATTGAAAAAGTTAAGCCATTCAAGGATCTACAACTTGTCTTTTACATCCCACCCCTGACCCATCCCATCACTAGCCTCAAGGCAACTAGTCCTGAAACTATTCCAGGGGCAGAGGTGTCAGTGACAGCAATAAATTTCTGATTCATGTTGGTAATACCATATGAAGATATCTGGGGTCATAGAACCCCTGGACAAAAATTTCTGCTACTAAGTGCACAAAGCAGTGTCTTTGGGACATTATCATACAGGTGACTTCATTTATATCCAAGAATTAGATATAGGTACATTTATGTTTAATAGTTGGTGCCTTCTGAGCCTTCACATTTCCTCTCTATGTCGCTTACCACTGTTCTGGCTCCCATATTTATTAGACCAGGTGAGAGGCACAGAGCCCTATATCCTTTTCTGCCCCCTCTCTGCTCTTTCAGGGTGACCCTATTTAGCATTACAGTAGCTTAGAGAGTAGCGGGAAGCTTCCGTGGTAGAGGATGAGGTGATAGGCAGTAATAGAACATTTTTCCTGATGCCTGAACTCTGTTTGCTCACGTTGGACACTGAGGAGTACCGTCACAGGGGGCATACTCTGTGCAGCATCACAGCCTACTTCCTTCCATGAATAAAACTCACACAGAACATGCAGGTATGCTTAAGTGCGCTCGCACCCACACCTGCCCGCACATCCTCCTTAGTAGGTTCCTTCCTTCCTTCCTTCCTTCCTTACTTACTTACTTACTTACTTACTTCCTTCCTTCCTTCCTTCCTTCCTTCCTTCCTTCCTTCCATCAAGTTGCACTTGAAGCCTCATTGTCAGTCTTCTTTCCTAGTAAAAATAATTTATCCTTCTTTAAAGAAATGGAAAAGGTAATTGAGAACTGAGTATCTGTTGGAAACATCTCCTCTCAATTTCCATGTTTCTTGATCCAGACATAGTGTAAATGATGCAGAGACACTGACAGGAAGCTTCCTGTTTGACCCGTATTGTAGCTCAGGCCTGAAGTGGTGAGTATATTTCCAGTATCAGAAATTACTTCCATGTTCTGCCCTAACTGTTGATTCATTTTGTAGGAATTGTTGGGAGATTGCCAGCTTAACTCTGAATTAATAAGAAACTAGGCCAAAGAAACCCGAAGGAAGTCAAAGTACAGGCACAAGTAAGTTAGGTGCTTGTGGCAGAAACAGTTAGGGCTCATCATCTGTCCATGTAATTCTCTACACTTCCTAGTCTCCTTTGCAGTCAAGTTAGGTCATGTGACTAGTTCTGTCCAATAGACTATGAGTAGGAGGTATATATGGCACTTCTGGGTTAAGGAAGTTAAGAGCTGGTGGGCCTCCACCATAACCTCTTTCTTCTACTCCAGTGAACTTGAAGACTATAGCTTCGAAGTGCCTAAGCAATGAAATAGATAAGTACCCCTCCAGCCACAATAGACATCTTTTCTCTTCCTGTATTCTTTGGTTCCTAAAGTCTCCTTGGGTCTCATCTTCCTATGCCCCTGCCCCCATTCCTCACATTACATCTTTCCTTGAGAAAAAAGGCTAGCAGTAGCACTTGTCATAGATATATGTGTGAGTAATCTGGGACTCAGAGATATACCAATCAATGTGGAATATATCTATGAGACACAACTTCATATTATTCTATGTTGCTCGTGTCTTCATGAGGCCCATGACATCGTGAAGGAACTCCAGCATGCCGCTTTAATTGTTACTTCCATAACTAGTCATTTAACTAGGAATCACGTAATTTTAACTTTTCTCCAGGAGAATGCCCATCTGGTTAAATTTCATACAGTACTAAGTCTTTGTTCTCCAAATAGAAAATATTTACATTTCAATAATTGAAGAATAATTTATTTACTCTTGTTTTTTTCAAGCTAATCAAATTTTATTTTCATTTTTTGATGTTTATTACAACTAAGAAAATCCTTAGTCTTTTCTAAATCAAGATCAAAATAAACATATAATCAGGTACTACATAACATAGGTCTCATCAAGTAAGTTATTGTTTAATTCACTGAGGAAAACTTAAGTTTCTATACGCTTTTGCCTGTATCCCAGACTGAGATTCTGCCATAGCCCAGCAGAAGTAGAAACCTTTTCATATGATATTTGAACAACTAGGAGCCTCTGGGCCTAGCCACATATTTTCAGTTTTATATAAAATATGGATCTAAGTCCTATCTCTGTTTCCAGCTACGAATTCCCTCACGGTTCCTGTTGTGTTCTCTGGCTGCTACTGTCATTGCTAACTTCACAACAGGAACATCAGGATTCCAAGGACACTGTGTCCTCTGGATTTGTCAAGGGACCCTGCCCTGGCCTGGCTTCCTGATGGTATCCACATTGGTCATTGTCTTCTTGTCTCATTCCGCCCCACCCCCCTTTTCCAGCTGTTTGTGTATTAATACTTGCCAGATCCTTGTTATTATTGTTCTTTGGGGCCTTTTCAGAATAAGGAGTAGGCAAGTTTACAATTTAAACCTTATGGGATTAAATTTCCAAGTTGTGAACCTTTTGGCAATTATTCTTGTCCGAATGTAGCTTCCTGCTCTCATGAAAAAAAAAAGTCTCCTAAGACATTTGGACATCTGTAGAAATAGTAGCTATTGCAAAAGAATGTATTGTTGGTGATTTAAGTGTAAAGGAACCAGAAACATATGGACTACATTTCCTTTTAAATGAGCATGGTCTTCAAAATGAAGGGAAATGATCAATATTAAAATATTTGAAAGGCAAGGCAGAGAACCAGGCCTACTTTCAGGATTCTCCATTCTGAGTGGCAGGGAGCTGCTATACCTGGTTCTGTTGAGGCCACTCCCAGCTGTGAGACCTGTCATGCAATGAAACTACTGGCATGGGTTAGGAGATCGCCACTGTCCAGAGGCATTATTGAGTGATGGCTCATCATTCAAATGCATTTAAGCCTCATAAATAAGTGGTTCTTAAATGCAGGACAATAAACAAACAAACAAACAAACAAACAAACAAACAAACAAATGCAGGACATACTACTAATAGGGATATTAAACATTTGAAGCCATTATAATTGATCAGTTTCCAACCTACTCTTTGTAAACAGAAAGGTCTAGTTTCAAATCCTGGCTAAGTGAACTTTGCTTTTCTGGGCCTGTGTCTTTATCACTATGAGTATTAAATAAGACAATGTACTTAAAGTTCCAGGTTCAGACCCTGAAACATTCCTTACTGTGCAGATTTATTTGATTCCTCAATAGAGAGAAAAGTGAGTTTTTGTCACTGAAGCAGAAGGTTGATTATAGGGTTTTTCATTCAGATCCAATCTAACACAGGTGTGTGTTTCCAAGTTTTACACAACATGTAGAGATTGGTCAGTGATCTGATTTAATGAGCATCTTCAGATCATTAGGCTGGGCTTACCACCTTTATCTTTACTTATTATCAATTTTAGTTTTCCTTTGATTTTTATCCTAAATAAAGGCAAAAAAGAAACAAGGGGGCGGCCAAAAATGTCACATACACAGAGGATGAAGTCATTCAAAACATTCCACAAATATAAATATCTTAGAATCAACAAGAACAATCTTATAGAGGATGTAAAATCACAAAAAGGTAACCAAAATATCTGCGCAGAGTTGTAGGGGCACGTACATGAAGCTGGGACTGGGGAGTGTAGGCTGATGGTATGGATTGTCTTTGTATTGCAAACATTTGGTAGACTAGTGCATGTGAAAATCTAAAATTGTAATTATTGTAAAAATTGTTGAGCAGCTCTTAAGTGCAGGACGGCAGGCTAAGTAGGGTGGGAAATGCAGACGTTTAGAAGAGCCAGCCAGGACCTACGATCATAGACAGAATTCGAGAAAGTATTGTAATAAAGCAACATTCTATTATGAATAACCTGCCATTTAGCTCTGTGAGGAAAATAAAAGTCTTCCTTCTGCTTCTAAATTTGTGTGAGATGGCTAACTTTTTGACATCTGGTCCTAATGCATTCCTCTGTCATTCTAAAACAAGCCCAGGTCTCCAGGAAGAGAGACCTTAGCTGACCCAAGAGCGTTCTCACATCCCTTGTTTCTTGGTTATTTTAATAACCTAAATGAGTCTTTCACAGTGACTGCAGACTTCACACACTTAACAGGCAATATAATATTTCTTTCTGCTCCCCAACCAGATTCTTCTTCCAACTTCCTTCTCTTTGTCATTACAGTACCCTCTCCCACTGACCCTAGTAGGTCACCTTAGAATTATCTTGGACTCATTTCTCTACTTCATTTCCTATGATACTTAATTGCCACATCTTGTTGACTAAAACAAAGCAAAACAAAAACAGTTTTATTGAGATAAAATTCACATATCATACAATTTGCCTATTTAAGATGTACAATTCAATGGTTTTTAAGATAGTCACAGATATGTGCAACCATCACTACAGCCGATTTTAGAACATTTTCATCACCTCAAAAAGAAATTGTTCCATTAACTATCACCACTGTACTCTCCCATTTCCACATCTTGCCCTCCCCACCCCCCACTCTCCGGCCCTAAGCAACTACTACTCTACTCTGTGTCTCTATAGATTTGCTTATTCTGGACTTTCATATGAATAAAATCATGCAATATGTGATTCTTTGTGTGTGACTGGCTTCTTTCATTTAATCCAATGTTTTTAAGGTTCATTCATGCTGTAGCATATATCAGTACTTCATTTCTTTTTATGCCAAGTAACATACCACATTTTGTTTATCCATTCATAAGCTGATGGACATTTGGGTTGTTTCCCTTTGTTGGCTGATGTGAATAATGAATACTATTATAAACATTCATGTGCAAGTGTTTTATGGACATATATTTTCATTTTTCTTAGGTATATTGCTGGGTCATATAGTTTAATCATCTCAGCAACTGCAAGACTGTTTTCCAAAGCAGTTATATCATTTTCCCTTCTCAGCAGCAGTGTGTGAGGAATCCATTTTCTCCACATCCTCTCCAGCACTTGTTACTGTCTGACATTTTTATTCTAGCTATCCTGTTGACTTTCGAAAAATTCTTTTTTTTTTGAAAAAGTCAGCATCTCCCTTACCTAGACCTTTTTGTTCTTTCCAAATGTCACACCCTAGTCTAGCCCTTCATTACCTGATGCAGAATTCTGGAGTCTAAACTGCTTTTTATTTCTCTCCTTTTCAAGTTGCTGTGCCCAGCCCCGCCAAACTCTGCATATGAAACTTGCATTCGTTTCTGTTTAATCCTCTTCATATCCCTTCAATGGCTTCTAAGTTCCTATCACACCAACTCTGAATTCCTCTTGTTGGCTGTCCAGATACCTGGGGAAAATCTGGCCCTACCCACCCACCTTACCACAATTCTTCTCCCTGACCCAACTGTCAGGCAGCTCTCAGTCTTTTACAAGTAGTGATGCTGCCTGTTGTTTTGTTTTGCCTCTTCAGCCTTAGACTTCTCACTGCGAATGTTTCTTTTTCTCTACTCTTCTACTGAAAAACACCACAGCTTCCCAGATGACTTCTCTGACTTTTTACCCCTTCTTTCCCGTGTCCAAGAGGTGGGTGTGGCCAATCACGTTGTCCAAGTTGTGGGCCACTCTTGTACTTTCTCCTTGAAATGTAGATCTGAGCCAAGTGATATTAGTATTGAAAAACAGTGACAGTGCCCCCTAAAAAGACTTTTCATTAATTTCTATTTTGCAGATCTCTGATTCAGCCTTGAATTAGAAGCCTGATCCTTCCATGACCTAACTCTTTAACTCTTTTCTTGAGTCTATGAACTATCCCCTTAAATTACTAACACATTCCTTTTTATTTATTTGCTTATATTAGTCAAAGTTAGCCTTTACTGTTTAAAACTGATTCTAAATTCTAAAAGATACATCAATCATACTAGTGTGAAATGTTTCTTCAGCACTTGCTATGGACCAGCCACTGTACAAAACACTTCACCTAGATTATTTTAGTTAATCTTTGTGATCGCCCTCTGAAGTAAATATCATTTCGTCTCACTTTTATGTATGAGAAAATTTTATCTATGAGAAGGCAGGAAATCTATCCCAGGTGACACAGCTGATTAATGGAGGGGTCAGGTTGATGCTGGGTTCCCAAATATGCATCCTTAGCTGTTATGAAGTTAGGTCTCCCATGGCATCTCGCTGGCAGCGCTTTTCCACTGAGTGCTTCACACATTCTTTGATATTGAGGATAGTTCACATTTCTCTGATGGCACTTAGTCACACTCTATCTTGTATTATAATTCTTTGTGTACATGTCTTAACTTCCAGTATATATATAAGAATCTAGTATATATAAGAGGTAAACAATAAATATTTCTGAATGGATAAATATGCATATAGTGGCATCTATAGAAGACCAAATGAAATTTCCAATTATAATTGAAGAAGTAAATTGCATTAGCAAAGCAAGTAGAGGGACTTCATCCTGGCAAGCATGGCAACAGTTATTCTTTTCCCATGAACACATTTATAATTTTTTGTTTAAAAAGCTTGTCATGTTATTACAAAATACTGATCTTCTTTCCAGGACTTTACACACAACCCCTTAATAGTGGATTGTGGTTGCAATCACCAAGGTTATTTTAATTAAATTCAGTAGTTAGCACATATTTGTGGCAAAATTTCTCCCACATTATTTCACATTATTTGCTCGTGGAGCAAACTATTTTGCCAGGGTCTCTATGCTGGGATGTTTTCTTCTTTAGTTTTTTCTTTCTTTTTCTTTTAAAAAATATATATATATTACTATATATATATATATATATATATAATATATATATATAATATATATATTATATATGTGTTAGTAATTTATATATATGTGTTATATTTATATATATATGTGTTATATTTATATATATATGTGTGTTAGTAATTTACATATATATGTGTTAGTAATTTATATATATATATATATTTTTTTTTTTTTTTCTTTTCTTTTCTTTCTTTTCATCTTGCTTTTCCTAGACATTCATTTTGGCCCAGCCGAACCAGTTGTCTCTCTTCTTGGAAAGAATTGGAGAAACAGTTTCCCAAGTAATGGCTATTGGTAAGGATAAGAATGGAGAGAGAGAGGAGCAGCCCAGTTGGGACAGGCTGATGCCAGAGTGGCTGGCTGATCCTGGGTAGAATTAAGCAGAGCAGCACAGGCCAGCACAAATGATGTCAGTAATAACCTTGTAATGTTCCCACAAACTTTTTGAGTTGTCTAATTGAGTCGATTTTTTGAAACGTTCATGGAAAAGATGAAAACCTAGGTTTTCCTTTTAAATATCTTCAGCTGCTACCATTTACTCTCCAGGCTTTGGTGGTCTAGGATTTCTGTCCCCTTTATAAAGGGCCATGGAACACATTTGCATGTTTCATGTCCCCTGTGATAATTCAGGATACTTTAAGAAGCCCCTATCAGATTAACTATGTGATAAAAAACCAACTAGTACTCTGCACATATGGGAAAGTGGAACTGATACTGTAACTGGAGACAGAAGAAAGGCTGTGGCAGACCATGGAATCAGGTAACTTCAAGGAAAAATGAGATCAGTAAAGATCAATTAGGAGAATAAAAGAATTGAAGGAAGCAGAAATTTTCCTTCCTTTCAAAAGGTGAATATATTCTATGCACTTAAAAAGTTTCTTTTTGTTTCATTTTAATGTTCTTTCCCAACACTAGTAAGTAAGCAGAATAGTTTTTAGGCGAGGCATGCTAAATTATGGAAATATTATGGACTTAAAGGCACAAAGACCTGGATTTAAATCCCTGCTCTGCTGCTTCTCAGCTCTGTGATCTTGAGCAAATTGCTAAAGCTCGCTAAACCACGTTTATGTAATGGAGATAAAAACAACCACCTGCAGGGCTATTATAAGGGGTAAATGAGATGTATATAAAGTACTTGCTTCAGTAAGTGGCACATAGTAGTTGTTCAACATATGACAGCAATATATGTGCTCTTCTACCACCATTGTGCTGACCTGGTCACCAGCCTCCTCATGATCAATGAAGTGAGTGCAATAGATTTACCATGTCTGAAGCAAAGAGAGATGGTATAGGAAGTTTAAAGATTAGGTAAAAAGGCTTTTGACTACATACTTTTTTTTCTTAAAAAGATGATGTATTTCTCTAGTGTAAAGTGTTCATGGCACTGCAAAAGTATCTGAACATCTCTTGTGTAAGATTTGTTGCAACTGTAGCTTTCAAACAGAATTACAGACTTAAATACATCAAATAAAGTGGTGGTGTCCCAGTTTGTAGGTATATTATGATCTCAATACAGTTCTAACAATTTTAATTCTTGCTAACTCAAGCTTATGCGAACACTCAGGAAAGCCAACTTGAGTCCCAGAAAGAAAAAGAATGTTTGAAGCAATGACCAGTTTATATTATGCTGAAAACAAAAGGGGCAGGGTGAAATGAACTTTGTTATTTAAAACAAAGAGCTTTAATAACTTGCAATATAACTCAACAATCAACCTTATGATATGAGTTACAAAGCCACTGGATAATAGCTAGAAAACTAACCGGTTCCATAGTCATAGCCAAAAATCACAGCAAATCACGGACTCTTGATTTTATAGTGAAAGATTTAATTTGGATTTGAACATTTAAGTTATATGCAATAATTTCATCTTCCTCAGCCTTCTATTTTTTGGAAACAATTCTTGGCCTTAGTAATAACATTCTTGAAGTGGATTTTATGCTAGCAGATGTAGCTTCTATGGAAATAGAGTTGGAACATAGAGAAAAAAGCAGAACTTTTAAAAACCGTTCATCAAATTTGCAACTTTTTTCTTTAAAAGATAACTTATAATTTATCAGGTACTGCCAGAGAATGAGCTGCTCTACCTAAAAAGATTTGCAAACAAGAACCAAGACAGTTTTTTTTTTTTAAAAAAAACAAAACATAACTATTAATTTGAGGAAATCTGTTACATCGTCAGCCTCTTTAAGCAGAGTAGAGAAAATATAATCAAACCTTTGTTGACTTTGCCCTGGATGGCTCAGGGTAATCATTTTGAATTCTAGAAGGTAGAGAAGCGATAAGTTAGAAAAACAGCACAGGATCAAGAGATCTAGTTATAACTAACTCTGTAAACTTGGACAAACCATTAATCTGGGTCTCGATTTTCTCACATTTAAAATTAGGAGTTGATTTCTAGGGTTCTTCAAGTACTGAAATCCTTTGCTGCTGTAGTCAATTATGCTCTGAAGCTACAGGCTGTGGCTAAATCCACGTACACATCTTACTTAACCTGTCAGCAGCATTCAACACAATTTATCACTCTCTCCCTGTCAAAACACCTCCTTTACTTGGGTTCCAGAACTCTGTACTCATCTGATTTTCCTCTTACTTCACTGGCCTCTCCTTTTCTGTGTCTTTTGTTGAATCCTCCTCAAATTCCCAACATCTAATTATTGGAGTCTTTCCTGCATTATTTCACCCAGTTCTATGATTAAAACCACAAAAAATCCCAACTGTTGATAATGCCCAGATTTATATGTATAGTCCTCACAGCTCTCCCAAATTCCAGTCAACCTACTCAACATCTCCACTGGAAGATTTAATAGGCATATCAAAATCAAAGATCTAAACAGAAGTCTTAGTTTTCCTCCACATGCCTAATTCTTGCCAAGAATTCTGAATGTCAATAAATGGTACTTTCATTTATCCTGTTTTTCAGCACAAAGCTTTGGAGGCAGTCTTGGCTCTTCTCTCTCACTCACGTTCCACACGTCCTCCATTAGCAGATCCTCCTGACTTCGTTCAAAATATATCCCAAAATCCAACCATTTCTCAGCATCTTCAACTGACACCACCCTAGTCCAAGATACCATCATCCATGGCCTTGAGACAGTTTCCTAGTCTCCATCAGCAGCAGGGGGAGCCTTTCAAAATAAAACTTGGTTATATCTGTCACTTGCTCACACTTTTCTAATGGCTTTCTGTAACGAAGAGAAGAGAATCCAAGGTCCTTACTTTGTCCTGGATGATCTGACCCTGGTCGCACTTTCTCCATCTTCCTTCACCTCTTATTCCACTCCAGCCACACTCGCTTCCTTGCTGTTTCCTAAATTCGGTGAGCATAATCTTGCCTCAGGGGCCTTGCTCTTCCTTCTGCCTGGAATGCTTTCCCCTCCAGGTGGTTGCGTGGTTTGCTTCCTCGCTTGTACAAATGTCACTTCTTCAGAGAGATCTTCTTTAGCCCGTCTGTCTAAAATTGCAGCTTCCCCACTTACACCATTCTCTTCCTTTACTGACTTCATAGTTCTCTAAAACATTTATTTCTACCCAATGTTGTTGATTTGTTTGCTTGTCTATTGTCTGTTTCCCCTGAGTAGAATGTCGTCTTGAGGGCAGGGACTTTAGCTGTTTTGTTCACTGCTACATTCTCAGCAATCACAACAGTGCCTGGCATTTAGAAGGAACTCAATAAACATTTGTCAAGTGAATTATGAAGGTATTAGACTGTTTGCATCTAACTTAATTTGTCTCAGAATGTGAGCATAATGTTTGATGGCTCTGTAACCTCCTTACTTCTCAGTGTACTGGCTTCTGTGCCTACTCCCACCTTTTTATTATCTGCTGTTCCTCATGAACTATGGTTATAACCTACAAAGAATTCCAGAGTTTCCAGGGGAAGCTAGATAAATAAACTTGTTAGGACGCTGAGATTAATTTTATGTCTAATGCTGCATTAATAGGTTCTGTCTGTGACAATGTGGAAAAAAGAGGACCTGAATGGGAGCCAGCAGCTTGGAGTTCTAATTTTTACTCTCCTGCCATACGGCCATGTGATGGGAGCAAGTCACGTGGTTTCCCATCCCCTCTTCTGTCCTGAGTTCCTGAAGATACCTTCATATTGCTGCTAAAATGCAGAGAACACAAATTTGTGACATCTACTTCTATCACTACTGGGAAGATTTTTTCTAGCTTTTGGATTTTGGGTTGAGCAAAAGATATGTTTGTTCGAAGCGATACATAGTAGTTGATTAGAATTCAGAAATCTTATATTCATTAATTTTATAAAAGATTTACTTGACAAATACTCTGCCAAGCTGTAATAGAAACTATAAATAAAGTGGTGGATAAGACAGCACTTATCTTTACCTCTATGCAGTAAATAGTCCAGTGATAATACTCAAACAAGCAATCACAGGCCAGGAGACCAGTTAAGAGGCTCTTGCAATACTGCAGGTCAGGGATGACGTTAGCCTGACCTGGGCACACATAGAGGCACTGAGAAGAGAAAATCAGTGAGATATTTTGGAGGCAAAACTGATAAAATTTGGCAATTGACTGAATGTGAGGAGTACAGAAGAAGGGGAAACGTGGGTAACTCCCCAAATATTGTGATTGATTAGATGTGAGAAATGACAAAGAGGGAGGAAACATGACTAACTCCCAACTTTCTGGCTTGAGCAACTGGAGGCGGGAGTGGTGATACCATTTCCTGCGACAAGATACACTGGAAGAGGAACAGATGTAGGAGGTGAGTGGTTGGGAGTTAAAATGAGTACAGTCCAGGCTGAGGAGCCTGTGAGACAGTCAGCGAGCATTTCAAGGAACAGGTAGGGACATGGGTCTTGATTGCACACACACGTAGGATTCATTGCATATGAATGCTGTTTGGACCTATGGGACAGGGCGACATCAAAGCGGAAAGAGAGCACAGAGTCAGAAGAGAATGGAGCCCAAGACCACGCTTGAGGTATTCCTACATTTAGTATTTGAGTAGCAGAAAAAAATGGAGCCAGAGGTGGGTCAGAGAGGACAAAACCAAGGAGAGCTGGGTCCCAGAGAGGTAAACTGTGATGAATGCTACAGAGAAAGAATGAAATGCTGTGTCATTATTTTGAAAACTGAGATAATTCTAATGTGCAGCCAGGATTGCAACCTTTGCTCTAATTCTGGAATATCAGGCTTTTTAACTGTAGGCTGAGTTTAGGTTTTAGTTAATTTCAATCTAGATCTTCAAGCTAACATACTAAGTATGGAGTCTTAGATGACAGCATCAATAGAAATAAATTTCACCTGATTCAATCTTATATGTGGTCTAACACACTTAGAATCTATTCCCATATATGCTCCCCAGACTTCTGCTGATACAACATTGAAAGATCAGAGGTGCGTAGGCTCTCTTCCTGGAGAAGACCTCTTTTGGAATCTCATTTTGAGCCTGGAGGCGCTGAGAAGTGGGTGGGTGAGACCTGAGAATAAGCTTCCCTTTTCAAGGCAACTGCTCCGGATGTGGCAGGAGATTTTTCCGCAAGGAAAGGCTGCTCCTCAAACAGAATAGAGAGCTGCTTCCACTGATAAAGAAGGGTCAGAGGGAACTGATGGTTTGATAGTCTCCGCTTTATCTATGTCTGTTCAAATACCCCTATCCCTAGTCTCAGCATTCCATTCCTTTCCAGTGTCCTTACCTTAGCATAATAGACCTGGTGGGTTTGCACATGTAACTGACATTGCGACTCTGGGCTTGATCCAAGCTATGTTAACTTGCAGCTAGGTTAGAGATTTCTTTAAGGTGACAACGGAGATTTTCTGACTGTCCACTTATACCTTGAGCTGAGAATTTAAAGCCTTAGATTTACCTTTTTCTTTTTGGCTCTCTCCAGGGCACTCAGAAGATGCCATAATAATCTGCAATCTTCATAATCACTATTGTCACCATAATAGCTTAATCCTACAGCCACTCCATCTCCTAAATGCCTTGTTTTCCACTCACAATCCATCATATGCCACCACTGGTAAGAGTTTGAGAAAGCACTGCCCCAGCAAGGAGGATATTCATGTGCTCTTCATGTATGTGAGCTGCTTAATCCCATAGTCTCATTTTGAGAGACTTTCCTGGGACAATTTCTAATAAAAATTATTGTATCAGTTCCCAACAGAAAACAGATCATACAAATCACAGGTTTAACTGGAAAGAATTTAACAGAGGGCCTGTTTCTGGTGGTATAGACAGGATTAAGGGAAGCAATAAGGAGTTATTATACACCCAGGGACTAGCAACAACTACCACATTTAGATCTGAAGGGGCAAGAGGAAATGATTTTAGCAGAGCCTGGAGAAAGCTGAGCTGTGGAAGAGAGCCATTCAACAGGAGCTATAGAGCAGACAAGCTCAGCCCAGAATCATAGTGCTGAGATACAGAAAGAGCCAGGGAGAAGGAATACCTCAACCTCGCCCCCTCTTTCTTCCTTTTGATCTCTCGATGATGAGATTGGTCAAACCCAACTAGACTCAGAGGTCAAGAGAGGCTTGATATAGTAGGAAGAGATCAGCCTCCCAGAGCGCAGGGCAAAGATTGTAATAGATGATGGAGGACTGAGAATCATTAGCCCAACATACCAATCTCTCTCCAAAAAGGTGCTACAGGAACAAAACAGACCTTTATAAAATATCTGTTGATCTTAGCCTTTGCTACCTATGAATTTATCTCTGGTCACTGATGGAATGTTCCCAAGATATGGAAATTTAAATAAATGTTATATTACTCTTGATCTTGTTTTGATACTGTCAGTCCATGGGAAAGCTTCTTAGTGAGGTACTAATAGAACCAGGAAGAGAAATAAAATTATCTAACTCAGCTATTCAGTTCTCCGCCTAACTCCAGAACTTTCTCTGTTTTGCTTTTGTACATTGATCCCGATTTACACAAATGCTGAAGCTTCACTTGATGCTAAGGGTCTTCTGGCCTCTCAGCAGGCTGAGTGAGATGTCAGTAAAACTCCCACCTCCTGAAGACAGGGACTGGGGTGGAATGGTGATTTTAGAGAGAAGACTAGAGAATTGAAGGTATAGTTGGCAGGTCTAAGCTCCATTTTGGGGAAAACGTCATTGGTTTCCTGCGGCCCATAACCTAAGTGACAAATGATAACCACACTAAGAGTGTTGTGTAGTGCCAAACACTATATTTATCTAAGGTTGCACATTGAGAGTGCAACCTTAGATAAATATAGTGTTTGGCACTACACAACATTTCCCCTCGGGCTAAGCTTTGTGGTAGCTTTCTCTTTGTAAGTATTTTATTTAAATCCAGGGGCAAGAATGGACTAAAGTATTTTTGTCAAATGTCTGTTCATTTCTTGCTCTTTTTAGTAATATAAATCCCCCTATAGAAATTTGGAGACAAATTTACTTTCCCTTAGAGCTAGATATGGCCACGTGGTTTCTTTACCATTGGAATATGAACAACAACAAAAAAAGACATGTGCAACACATCTGTATCGATTTCCTAAAAGAAAGCATTTGCCTTCCACTTTCTCTCTTTTCCCTATGTGGAGCCAACTTGCAGATGCGCTGGTGGGAGCCAGTGCTGAGCATGTGGACAATCGCCACCCTCTTGGGGGATGGATGATGTCATGGAAGAGAGCCATCTCCTCATCTCAGATCCTCCACTTGCCTCCAGACTATCGTGTGAAAAAGACACGCTTCTTCTGGCTGGAGCCACGGCTGTTTTGGATCCCTTTGTTCCAGCAGCTTAGTCTAAACCTTAACTACTACATTAAGGCTCATTTGAAGTAACATGACAACTGACCATTTTTGTGCAAATTTGTCTGAGAAGTTCTCCTGTAATTCTTAACTTCCCTTCTAAACAGGTGACCAAATAAAATATTTTGTTGAAATTCAAATTTTTAATTTGATTTTATGTAATTAAATGAATAACTGAAAAAAAAAAAACGAGCAGGTATTTAAAAAAAAATTTTATTGTGTCTCGGCTAGTTTTCTCCACCTTCTTTTTTCTTCCTCTCCTTGTTTAATGACTGTTTTCCATACTTATGGTTTCCACACCAAGTTGTGTGCAGGATATCACAATGAAGAAAACACGACTTTATTCTCCTCCTCTTTACAGTTTGTTCTCAATTATTGTATGTGAACTGCCAAAGTTAGGCAGTGTGTTTTTTAATTTAGGAAAGAGAGTTGATGTACATAGAGTCAATCTTCATTTCAAACATTAACTTAACGAAAGTGACTAAAATATTATGCAATATGATAGAATAGGAGAAATAAAATCCTAGGGGGCTAAGAATTTGAATCCCATTATTCATTCCACCAACATTGATTGAACATAATATGCTATGAAGGTGCTGTGCTCAGTGCTTCATTCACACTGAAGCCATGATTTCTGTGAAAAATGCTTTTAATGTATAGAAGGGAAGAGAGTGATTTGCAATATGTGGTGGAGTGGAAGTTTCTGTAAAACAGCATCTCACAAGAGCTCCCGAGGCACTTTTCCTCAGCCTGTCACTGAAATAGTTGATCAGCTTAGAAGGCCAGCTATCCACACCCTAGATCGGTAATAGGACCATCGTTCTGACTAGAGACTGACAAGGGTCAACGTCTTCACAAGTGTGGCTTCTGGATGCAGCCATATATTGCTTCCCAATTCTCTTCTTTTCTTCCCATCTTTTACTACATCCAGTAAATAATTACAACTCCTAGATAGTTGAAGAGGGTATCCAGGGAGTGACGTGTTGCATCCACAGTGGTATTATTCACACAATTATTTTAAGCGAGGATGGAGACAAAAAGCAGCGAAGCCTTTGGGGCATTAGAGTTCCCTTATATTTAATCTACTAGGTGTCAGGTGCTGGTGGTAGTGAGGGCAAGGAGTGAAGACATCATTTTAGTCCTGTAGAATATAGCCCTGTATGAGACCCACTCTCACAATTCACAGGTATGTAGAACTCTGATTTCACTCTATCTACGTGGTCAAATATCTTTCTCAGTACTCAGTCTGGATACTTTTGCTCAGCTATAATGTGGAGAGGAAACACCTAATAAATTCTCCAAGAACTACGGAGAAAAATTACTAAGATAAAAATAAGGAGAAAGAGTATAATAGATAAAAAAAGACAAATGACAGAGAGTCAACCTAAGAATAATGGATGTCCCTGATGAAGGAACAAGAACAACTGAAACAGAAGAAGCAATAATTAAAAACATAAGTCTAAAGAACTTTCTCAAACTGGAAAAAAAAAACTGATTATATTCTCAAAAGAACATGATGTTCTAATAAAAAAAATCAATGAAAGAGGCTTGCTTTTAAACACGTCTTAGCAATAATTTTTGAATTATGAGGGTAAAGAAAAAGATTCTTTATGTTTCTTGGCAAAAGTGCAGCAGAATTTTAAATAAGATTTTTCCTATAGTATGTTAGTTGGGGTCTCCAACTAACATACTTGGCTAACTCCAAGGTGGGATTGGATGTGGAAAGGACAGAATTGCAGGGGAAATGACAGTGAGAGGAAAAAGGCAGGGATCCAGAGGAGGTGAGGAGAGCCTTCACACTAATGCTGGTCTGACTGCTATATAGAAGGAAGGGAAGACAGAGGGGCTTGATGAGAAGAGTCTCAGACTGCAGTGCAGTACTAAGAAAGTTTCTGGCAGGCCAGTGGAAAGTCTTCCAGCCAAAGCTGCCTAGCTGTCTCTTCTTTAACATCCCTGCCACAGTCAGTCATTCACTGGTTGGGAGCAGCCACGGGATGCATGGACTCAGTGTGAACACGGTGGTGGACTCTGGGGCTGTCGGTTAACTGCATTCACTCCTGCAGGAGATCTGAATGATACATTTTCATGGTCACCACATGCAATCAGCCAAAACACTAAACCTGAGGACTAAAAATGATAAATATTGACTCATGTTAAAAGTTTTTGAGACATATGTAAGTGGGACTTAGTAAAAGACAGCTAAAGAAAAAAAAAAAAAAAGTCCAGAGACTGCTCTCCCAACCACATTGTAGAAGAGAAGGCTATAATTTGGAATTTCAAAAGAAAATATTTGAAAAGAAATTTCTCTCTTCTTGGAAGGCTACTATTCTCTCTTCAGTTGTCTCTTCCTGCTTTAATATCAGAAAAGGTATTTGCAACAGATATATCCAACAAAGGACTCATACCTAGAAAAGACACAAGTCAATAAGAAAAAGACAGACAACTGGTATAAAAATGTACAAAACCCCTGAATAAGAATGTCACAAATGAGGAAGTCCAAAGACCTAATGATTCTGTGAAAAAGTCCTTAGCCTCATCGTAAATCAAGGAAGTGAAAATTAAAACCACAAACATACCAAAATGGCTAAAATTTAAACAATTGATGATATCAAGTATTGGCAAACTTATGGAGCAGTGAGAACTTATACGCAGTTGGCAGGAGTACAAACTGTTAATGCCAATAGCTTAGCATCATCTACTTAAGTTGAAGGTACACACATATCCAATGGTTTAATAATTTCATTCCTAGATATATATTCAATAAAATGTATACCAGAAGATATATATGCAAGAGTATTTATAGCAGCATTTTCCATAATAGTTACATATTAACAATAATTTAAATTTCCATCAACAGTAGAATAGATAAAACATGAAATATACATACAATGGAATATTATATAGAGGTAAGAATAAATCGAAAGTTAAATGCAACATCGTTCATGAATTTTACAAACATGTTGAGAAAAAAAACTAGACATCATAGAGTACATATCAAGATTCTTTTTATACAAAGTTTAAAAATAGAAAAACTAATATGTGAAGATTGGGGATGCACATAGAGGTGATAACAAAGAAAACAATGGAAGTGAATATCATAAAACTAGAGGACAGTAGTTTTTTGGAGGGAGAGGAGTTTATCATTGGGAAAGGATTGTAAGGGGGGTTTCTGGGAGATACTAGTAATGCTTCCTTTTTCTTATTTCATCTAGTCTTTTATTCCAACATACTATTCATTTTTTAAAATGATTCATCTTTTTCCTTAGCAGTTCAATCATTAAATTTCCAAAGCAACAGATACAATTACAAACAAACGTTTATGGACTAAAACACCCAGAGAGTGACAATAACTTTTAGGCTAATGTTGTCTGCATATTGCTGGGTTTTAATATGTAATAGCTCTTGAATAATATTAACAATAAAGTCTTTCTACCATGCTTAGATTTACAGTATGTTTTTTATTATGGTGATATATACATAACAGTTATTTTAACCACATTTAGGTGTATAATTCAGTGGTATTAGATACATTCTCAGAGTTGTGTAATCATTACCACTATCTATACTTAAAACTTTTCATCTTCCACAACAAAAACTTTGTACCCATTAAACAATAACTCTCCATTTTTCATCTAGACCTTGGTGACCTCAAATCTAATTTCTATCTCTGTGTGTTTGCCTCTTCTATCTACATCGTATAACCTCACCATCATGCAATATTATTTATCCTTTAGTGTCTGGCTTCTTTCACTAAGCATGGTATTTTCAAGGTCCATCCATGTTGTAGTATATATCATTTTAATATTTTTTAATGATTGAATAGTATTCCACTGTATGTATATACCACATTTTGTTTATACATTCATCTATTCACGGGTATTTGGTTTGTTTCTACCTTATGGTTATTGTGATTAATGTTGCTATGAACATTGGTATACAAATATCTTTTTGATTCTTTGCTTTCATTTCTTATGGATATATACCTAGGAATGAAATTTATTTGGTCATATAGTAGTTCTATGTTTAAATTTCTGAGAAATTGCCAAACTGTTTTCCACAGTGGCTGTACCATTTCACATTCCTACCAGTAATCCTAAGGGTTCCAATTCTCCGCGTCTCGCTGAAACTGTTATTTTCCATTTTTGTTTTTTATTATACCCATCTTAGTAGGTATGAAGTAGTATCTCATTGTGGACTTGATTTGCATTTCTCTAATGACTAATGATGTTAAGCATCTATTCATGTGCTTATTGACCATTTTTTCTTATCTTTTTTGGAGAAATGTCTATTCAAGTCATTTGCCTATTTTTGAATTGGGTTGTTTTTTGCTGTTATTGCAGGAATGGATTCTTGATATATTCTGGATATTAATCCCTTATCAGATATATAATTTACAAATATTTTCATTCTATAGGTTGTCCTTGTGCTTTCTTGAAAGTATCCTTTGATCTACAAAAGTATTTAATTTTGATGAAGTCTAATTTATTTTGTTATTGTTGCCTGTGATTTTGATGTCATATTCATGAAGTCATGGCCACATACAATGTCATAAAGACTTTTTCTAATGTTTTTGTCTATGAGTTTTATATTTTTAGTGCTTATATTTAGGTCTTTAACACATGTCGAGTTTATTTTTGTACATGGTGTAAGGTAAGGGTTTTGTACATGGTGTAAGGTTTATTTTTGTACATGGTGTAAGGTAAGGGTGTAATTTCAATCTTTTGTAGGTAGATATCCAGTTGTTCCAGTACCATTTGTTGAAAAGGCTGTCTTGTCCCCATTGAATAGTATTGACCACATATGAAGGTTTATTTCTGGGTTCTCTATTTTATTCTCTTGGCCTATATGCTATCTTTATGCCAGTATTACTTTAGCATTATTACTTTAGCTTTGTAGTAACTTTCAAAGTCAAGACGTGTGTGTCCACTAATTTTTTCTTTTTCAAGATAATTTTGGCTCTTTGGGGCCATTTGCAATTTCATATGAATTTGAAGACTGGCTTTTCTATTTCTGTGAAAAAGGCTGTTGGAATTTTGATAGGGATTGTGTTAAATCTGAATATCATTTTGGGTGGCATCTAACAATGTTAAGTCTTCCTATTCGTAAATGTGGGATGTCTTCGCATTTATTTAGGCCTTCTTTAATTTCTTTCAGCAATGTTTTGTAATTGTCAGCATACAGGTTTTTCATCACTTTGATTAGATTTATTCCTAAGTATTTAATTTTTATAGGTGATATTGTAAATGGCATTCTTTTCCTAACTTCCTTTTCAGATTGTTCATTGCTAGTGTATGGAAACAACTAATTTTTGTGTGTTGCTATTGTATCCTCCAACTTTGCTGAATTTATTTTTTAGTTCTGGTAACTTTCTTGTGAATTCTTTCAGATTTTCTATGCATATGATCATGCCTTCTGAAGATAGAGATAGTTTTATCTCTTCCTTTCCAACCTGGATTACTTTTACCTCTTTTGCTATAGCTCTGGCTAGAACTTCCACTATAATGTCGAATAACAGCAATGAAGCAAGCATCCTTGTCTTGTTCCTGATTTTGGGGGGCAGTGGGGAGGGGTGAGTAGGGAACTTTCAGTCTTTCACTATTGAATATGATGTTGACTGGGTTTTTCTAAATACTCTTAATCATTTGAGGAATTTTTCCTCTATTTCTAGTTTTCTGAGAGGTTTTATCAGGAAAAGGTGTTGTATTCTGTCAAATGCCTTTTCTCCATCAATTGAGATAATCATGTTGGGTTTTCTTTCCCCTTTGTTCTGTTAATGTGTAGTGTTACATCAATGGGTTTTCTTTGCATTCTTGGGATAAATCCCAATTGGTCATGACAAATAATCCTTTTAATACTGTTGGATTTTATTTGCTAATATATTCTTGAGGATTTTGTATCTATATCACTAGAGATATTGGTCTGCAATTTTCTTGTGATGTCTTTATCTGGCTTTGTTATCAGAGTAATTCTGTTAAAAAGTGTTTCCTCCTCTTGTCCAGGATTTTTATTTTGGGAGAGGTTTTCATTACTTATTCAATCTTTTTACTTGTTATAGGTCTGTTGAGATTTTATATTTCTTCTTGAATTAGTTTAGATATTTGCATGTTTTAGAGAATTTGTCTTCTTCTTTTGGGTTAACTAATTAGTTGGCATATAATTGTTTATATTATTCTGCTATAATCCTTTTTCTCTCTGTTAAGTTGATAATGGTGTCCCCACTTTCATTTCCGATTATAGTTATTTGCATCTTTTTTTCCCTTTGTCAGTGTAGTTAAAGGGTTGTCATTTTTGTTTCTCTTTTCCAAGAACCAACTTTTGATTTCATTAATTGTCTCTGTTGTTTTTCTAGACTCTATTTTATTTATCTCCACTTTAATCTTTATCATCTCCTATCTTTGAGTTTAGTTTGCTCTTACTTTTCTAATTCCTTAAGGTGTAAAGTTAGGTTACTGATTTGAAATCTTTTGGCTTGAGCAATGCCTCAAGATTAGCCAGATGTGGAAGCGTAGGGCCTTCTCGGGTCTTTTCTGAGCATGTGTACAGCCTTAGTCTTGCGCATAGCCCCATGCATGTATGTGGCCTTCTAGATTTTCAGGAATATGTTGGAGCTTTTCAAAGCTCCCTATAGATATCTAATTCCTGAGCTTTCCCCTTTAAGCTTTATGATGAACTTAATATTTGCCTCATCTCAGGTAGTTGCAATGTTAAACAATTGCCTATGATTGTTTCAACCAATGTCCCCGAGGAAAGGCTGTTCACACTGAGTGAACTCTGAATTAGGTCAAAGAGAGCTGTGAGAGTAGAGTTTCCCAAGGAATCACCAGATAGTTCAAATAATGACAATTCTCTGACCATTAGGCTTTAAAGGGACTTTGAGACTTTTATGCTCCTTCCAGTGGCTGCCAGGTTGCTGGTTTTCACCACGCTAGCAGGCTGTTGATTTTAAAGTCTACTGCAGAGGTGAGAAGAGGGAAATGAAAATAAATGAGAATAAAGCAAGTTAAAATGACATAAAGCTCAGTGTTTTTTACTGAGGTTTGGCTGTTTTTCTTGAGTAAATACTTCCTGGATTGCTGCAAGCTTTTGGTTACTTTCCAGAGTTATGAAATAGTTAATTCTGACAATTTTTCCAGTGTTTACATTGCTTTCATGTAGAAGAGGATTTTCAGTGGTCCTTACTTTGCCTTACTTCTGGATATCTGGTTTTGAATTCTTGATCGATTTATGATGTGCTGATTAAGGTCTGAAAGTCTCCCTGGAGACCCTCTAGGGTTAATTTCTTTACTGATAATTTGCAATTGAATTTATGGGTCTGACAAACCTGGCTTGGTTATTTAAAGGGCCTCTGGAAGAGTTTCTCCATGAGGTTTCCATAAACAAGATTCTTTCACAATCCTGGGTAGTTCAAGCTGGTGACACAGCACAGTTGATTTATGCAAATAAGGATCCTTGGGGAGCTTGCACATGGGATGTCTCTCTGACCTGGAATACTTGTCCTTATTCTTTCTCTTGTGGCATCATATTCTTTGCCTTTAAATAAGAGCCTATGTGAAGATACTCTATGGCATAATCTGGTGAATCCTTTCAAATAATCAAACTGGGAAAATTTTTGCAACGGTATATCCATACAATTTAATAATATGCAGCTGTAAAAAAGAATGTGAACTGATATTTAAGATATATTGTTAAATACATCTTGGATTATTGTTTTAGGTTAGGATTTCTGA
>NW_011888820.1:998236-1002738 GCF_000151845.1 Pteropus vampyrus
ACTTCCTGGATTGCTGCAAGCTTTTGGTTACTTTCCAGAGTTATGAAATAGTTAATTCTGACAATTTTTCCAGTGTTTACATTGCTTTCATGTAGAAGAGGATTTTCAGTGGTCCTTACTTTGCCTTACTTCTGGATATCTGGTTTTGAATTCTTGATCGATTTATGATGTGCTGATTAAGGTCTGAAAGTCTCCCTGGAGACCCTCTAGGGTTAATTTCTTTACTGATAATTTGCAATTGAATTTATGGGTCTGACAAACCTGGCTTGGTTATTTAAAGGGCCTCTGGAAGAGTTTCTCCATGAGGTTTCCATAAACAAGATTCTTTCACAATCCTGGGTAGTTCAAGCTGGTGACACAGCACAGTTGATTTATGCAAATAAGGATCCTTGGGGAGCTTGCACATGGGATGTCTCTCTGACCTGGAATACTTGTCCTTATTCTTTCTCTTGTGGCATCATATTCTTTGCCTTTAAATAAGAGCCTATGTGAAGATACTCTATGGCATAATCTGGTGAATCCTTTCAAATAATCAAACTGGGAAAATTTTTGCAACGGTATATCCATACAATTTAATAATATGCAGCTGTAAAAAAGAATGTGAACTGATATTTAAGATATATTGTTAAATACATCTTGGATTATTGTTTTAGGTTAGGATTTCTGATAAGTAGATTGATGACATTTTGAGTGGGATATTTAGTATACTATTTTTTTGTGTAAGAGAAATACAAGGGTACGTAATCGTATTTGCTTGATTTGCATAAATAAACACTGAAAGGATACACAAAAAATATTAAAAATTATTAACTGTGGAAGTGGTGGAAGCAAGATAATTCAACATATAAATTTTCATATTTTTTATTTTAAACCTTATAAATATATTATTCAAAAATATTAATTTTTCAAAGTGAAGATAAAAAGAAAAGAAAAATTATGACGTGGCCTAAGGGGGATACTAAAGCATTAAAGAGGTTTAAAATAAATACCAAGAAATAAAGATGGAAAAATAATAGCCATGACAAAGCATAACCATAAATAACAAAAGTAAATAGTGATACAAGATGTAAAGGTGAAGTTTCATTTGGGTAGCATATGAAAAGCAATAATCCAAGCTTTTCATTTGGGTAGCATATGAAAAGCTTGGATTATTGCTTTAGGTTAGGATTTCTGAACAGTAGATTGATGACATTTTGAGTGGGATATTTCTTTGTTGTTGGGGGCTGTTCTGTGAATTGTAGGATGTTTAGCAGTATCCCTGGCCTCTGCCCACTAGATACCAGTAGCACTCCCCTCCCAAAGTTGTGACAATCAAAAATGTCTCCTACGATTGCCAGAGGAGGGAGACACCAAAAGTTATCCCAGTTAAGAATCACTGCTTTGGCTGATGTGAATAATAAGTAGATTTTCTGAGTAGCTCATTAAAAAATTTTTTTTTAAGTTTTAGTTAGTGTTTTTCTAGCAACTGATCTATTTCCTGGAACTACTCTGGCATTGAAATGTATTTCATATAATAGTATTTTCAAATAGTTCATATAATAGTATTTTTCAGCTTTTTTATTAACATGAGCATGACTCAGTCAGTATATTATTTGCAACTTCTTTTAAATGACATTAATAATTCATCACAAATATTTTCCCTTTAATAAGATATTTAAATCACTGAATCATTTGGTACAATTTTATTACTTTGAAACCTTATGTGTGGTGGTTGATCTCTATTTCTTTAGAGAAGTGGAATTAAATACTCATCCACATACTCACTTTTCAGTAGAACTTCTTATTTAAAATTGAGGGGAAGGAGGAATATGAATTTGTAGTAATTCTGTTATTGACTCTTTTCCTTTTTCTTCCTTCCTTTCCTTCCTTCCTTCCTTCCTTCCTTCCTTCCTTCCTTCCTTCCTTCCTTCCTTCCTTCCTTCCTTCCTGCCCCCCCCTCTTTTTTTTTCATTCCAATAAATCTTTCCTGGGAGTGTGGAATCCTTCAAAATTCTTCAAAAAATTGTCCAGGGGGGTGGTAAGGACAATAATTAATTAGCACTGAATCTGCGACAATCCCCACCTGACAATGACCTAAACTCAGAGAGACCCCTGCTAACTTAGCAGCTCACAGTCTGGCAGCCTGATTTGCCGGTAGGTTTTACAGGGAGAAATTGAGGAAGAGTGTCCTCCCTCGGCTCTATCCAGGATCTTCTGAGAGTGATCCATGTCGTCATAAGCACTTTTATACATAATTGTTTCATTTCTGAAGGAGGCAAGTCAAACCTGAAATCAGGAGACTAGTCCACAGATTACAGCACAACCCCGTTGGTGAGCTTGGCGTCAAGTCCCCTTCCTTCTCTTATTCCAGAGGTTTGCTGCTGCTGCTGCTGTTGTGGTTAATGTGAATAATTTCAGTTCGAGGAGCAGGGAAAATCACGTTTCCCAGGAGAATCACCTGGGTTTATCCTGTCTGAACTCAGGTGGAAGGGTTTCCTCATTGGAAGGGAGATACAGTTCAAAGCAGGAAAGTGAAGATTGTTTTATGGTTGTGACGAAAAAATTCTCTGTTCTGAAAAAACTGGAGTTTAATGACGGATATGCTCAAATAAATCTTTGGCCACAGGATCTTCAACCACCCTCTCCTGCCTCTTCTGCAGCGCGTCCTAAGTACTTGGGACTCATGCCCAATTCATCCAAGAGCGCGTGCAGATTCGGAACTCGGCCACAGGCGGGGGACTCTCCCAGGAGCATTACTAAATAGCAAACAGATGCCCGCATGCCAAGGGCTGATTAGAGAGCATCGCCTGGGAGACGAGTTCCAGCCCCTCACTTTCCGAGTGGAAAAGGTGTCCACGGGACCGTCTTATTCTCTTTGCTTGAAAAAGTCGGTTTGGAGAGCAGTATTTCCCTTTCCCCGAGCAGGGGAGAGAAAAGCCTGACCCCGCTCCGGGTTTGGATACCCAGTCCCCGGGAGCTGTGGAGCTCAGCGGCGGCTTCCCGCTGGGTCCCAAGGTAAAGCGACCCTTCCCGTTCCTTCGCCGGGGGGATGCTGATGCCGCGCTCCCTGGCTTTTTGTCGCCCCTTCCTCCAGCGCTCCTTCCCCATCTCGGAAAAGACTCCTGGACGCCAGACCTTGTTTTCATCAGCACACTCGCTGCCCCGGCAGCCTGAGTTTCGAGCTTATTCAGGAGCCGAATTTCGCGCCAAAGATTTGGCTCCGGAAGTTAGTTTTGACACTGCAGTTGTCTATCGCAGGGTCATTTCAGAGCGCGTCCTCTCAAGTCCAGGTCCTTAAGCCTCCATCACGCCCTCTAGCACAGGTATAACCAATGGTGGCCAGCAGGTGTGCTACCGGCAGCTCATCACTGCAGTCAAGGAGCTGAGGATGCTCTGTACCTGTCTCTTTTCCGACAACTCCTGAACTGCACCGAGACAAATCCCCTGAATCCAGTATCTCCGTCGGAGGTTTCCAAATCCGAGTTTGTTCTGACTGTCCCCTCCCCGCACCGACTCTAGAAGCCTCTTCTGCGAGGCGCGCGCTTGGGTGCGCCGGATCCGCCTCTTCTCTGGGCTCTGGCGGGCGGGGTGGGAAGGCAGGGACCTGGATCTGATTAGGTGGGAGGGGGAAGTCGTGGTCCAAATCTTCTCTGTCTTGTCTCCCAGCTTCTCGAGGAGGAAGAGAGAAGGTAAAAGAGAGGTAGGTCCCGTCCCTGAGCACCCGGACCGAGGTTCTGAGCCGCCGCCACCGCTGTCTCCGGGTTCGTGCCTCACCCCCATCTGGGGTCCAGGCCATGGGGCCCCCATCCAGCTCTGGCTTCTACGTAAGCCGCGCGGCAGCCCTGCTGCTGGCCGGGCTGGCTGCCGCGCTCCTGCTGGCGCTGGCAGTTCTCGCCGCTCTGTACGGCCGCTGCGCGCGTGTCGCGCCGTCGGAGCTTCACCACGGCGGGGACCAGGACGCCGCGCCTTCCCCGCCCGGCGAGCAGAAGGAGTCGCCGCCGACCCGGCAGTCGGACCCCACTCTTGAGCCGACGGTGACGGCCACCCTGGGCAAGGGGCGACCCTTCGGGCCCTGGGACCAGCTGCGCCTGCCGCGTTGGCTCGTGCCACTGCACTACGAGCTGGAGCTGTGGCCGCGGCTGAAGCCAGATGAGCTCTCAGCTCCGGCGTTGAGCTTCACTGGCCGCGTGAACATCACAGTGCGCTGTGCGGTGGCCACCGCGCGGCTGCTGCTGCACAGCCTCTTCCTGGACTGTGAGAGAGCTGAGGTGCGGGGTCCTCTGTCCTCGGGCACTGGAGACGCCACCGTGGGCCACGTGCCGGTGGAGGACGTGTGGTTCGCCTTGGAGATGGAGTACATGGTGCTGGAGCTCCGCGAGGCTCTGCAGCCCGGGAGTCTCTATGAGCTGCAGCTCAGCTTCTCCGGCCCGGTATACCAGGACAAAAGGGAGGGACTCTTCCTCAACATCTACATGGACCAGGGTGCGCGCAGGTAAGGGCAGGCCGACCCGGGCCTCCTTGGC
>NW_011888820.1:1002788-1026235 GCF_000151845.1 Pteropus vampyrus
CGAATTTCGCGCCAAAGATTTGGCTCCGGAAGTTAGTTTTGACACTGCAGTTGTCTATCGCAGGGTCATTTCAGAGCGCGTCCTCTCAAGTCCAGGTCCTTAAGCCTCCATCACGCCCTCTAGCACAGGTATAACCAATGGTGGCCAGCAGGTGTGCTACCGGCAGCTCATCACTGCAGTCAAGGAGCTGAGGATGCTCTGTACCTGTCTCTTTTCCAACAACTCCTGAACTGCACCGAGACAAATCCCCTGAATCCAGTATCTCCGTCGGAGGTTTCCAAATCCGAGTTTGTTCTGACTGTCCCCTCCCCGCACCGACTCTAGAAGCCTCTTCTGCGAGGCGCGCGCTTGGGTGCGCCGGATCCGCCTCTTCTCTGGGCTCTGGCGGGCGGGGTGGGAAGGCAGGGACCTGGATCTGATTAGGTGGGAGGGGGAAGTCGTGGTCCAAATCTTCTCTGTCTTGTCTCCCAGCTTCTCGAGGAGGAAGAGAGAAGGTAAAAGAGAGGTAGGTCCCGTCCCTGAGCACCCGGACCGAGGTTCTGAGCCGCCGCCACCGCTGTCTCCGGGTTCGTGCCTCACCCCCATCTGGGGTCCAGGCCATGGGGCCCCCATCCAGCTCTGGCTTCTACGTAAGCCGCGCGGCAGCCCTGCTGCTGGCCGGGCTGGCTGCCGCGCTCCTGCTGGCGCTGGCAGTTCTCGCCGCTCTGTACGGCCGCTGCGCGCGTGTCGCGCCGTCGGAGCTTCACCACGGCGGGGACCAGGACGCCGCGCCTTCCCCGCCCGGCGAGCAGAAGGAGTCGCCGCCGACCCGGCAGTCGGACCCCACTCTTGAGCCGACGGTGACGGCCACCCTGGGCAAGGGGCGACCCTTCGGGCCCTGGGACCAGCTGCGCCTGCCGCGTTGGCTCGTGCCACTGCACTACGAGCTGGAGCTGTGGCCGCGGCTGAAGCCAGATGAGCTCTCAGCTCCGGCGTTGAGCTTCACTGGCCGCGTGAACATCACAGTGCGCTGTGCGGTGGCCACGGCGCGGCTGCTGCTGCACAGCCTCTTCCTGGACTGTGAGAGAGCTGAGGTGCGGGGTCCTCTGTCCTCGGGCACTGGAGACGCCACCGTGGGCCACGTGCCGGTGGAGGACGTGTGGTTCGCCTTGGAGATGGAGTACATGGTGCTGGAGCTCCGCGAGGCTCTGCAGCCCGGGAGTCTCTATGAGCTGCAGCTCAGCTTCTCCGGCCCGGTATACCAGGACAAAAGGGAGGGACTCTTCCTCAACATCTACATGGACCAGGGTGCGCGCAGGTAAGGGCAGGCCGACCCGGGCCTCCTTGGCCCCGGCGTCGGTCCAGCTGCCTATCTGCCTCCAGGTGCGCGGCTCCTGCCTTTTGCCCAAAGCCCCTGACCTATCCCTCGCGACGTTTTTTTCTAGAGCCAGAGGGAGAGCGCCTCCTTTCTCCACTTCCCCTCCAGAAACCCTGCTTGGAATAAAGGCTTCGAGACCGTAGTCCTTCATCTGACCAGTTTTCATTCCCATGCCTGCCCATCTAGTTTGTTTCTATCGTTGCCCCCGCTTCAGAAAGCCCCCTTTTCCTCTAACTCGCAATTTCTTCATCGCAGTGAGCAAATCCCTTGCTACTCGAAGTTTGGTCCGCGGACTTGCTATAGCTGTAATACCTGCGAGCTTGTTCAAAAGGCAACTCCTAGGACACACCCTCGACCTAGGGGATGAGAATTTGCGTTTTAACGAGATCCTCGCGTGATTTCCGGGCGTTAAAGTAGGAGAAACGCGGGGCCTATAGCAGTCCTGCTCTCCCCGATGCTCCCTCCGCGGCGCGTCCCTCCGCGCTCAGCGAGCTCCCTGCTCTGCCTCTTTTCCTTGGCGCTGTGTAACTGCTGCTCTTGCAACAGGTAGACCCGCGTCGGAGCTGTTTGTTTTCTCTCTCTTTTTTTCCTAGGGTTCTCCAGAACCTCGGAATCCCCTTTAATTCATCCCTTCCCGCCTTCCGCCTGGGGCCCGCGTCCAGTTTTGTTGGTGAGCGGCCTCCTCCCCTACCCCTCTCAACTCTGAACAACTCTGCTACGTGTCCGAGCCTGCGCTTTCCGAATTCCTCTGCTGGAAAAAAAAAAAAAAAAAAAAAAGCGATGACAGACTTCTCCGAATTTGCAAGCGCACGTAGTGTACATACGTTCTTTTTACACTCATTTGAGATAGATAATGTCTCCCAATAGAAATGTTGTGTACAAGAATTGCCCCATGCCACACTCTGGGAGCACATTACTTGATCTCCAGCGAGCATGCGGAATGGGGGAGTGGGGGAGTGGGGAAATGGTTTAGGTGGAAGATACCAAAAAGGTCTTTCTTTCAAACTAGCGATCTCTTTCACTCATGTACTGGTTGGTGGAGCATTTGCGGTTTACACAACTGCATGTACTTTACTCTTTATTATTATAGAAAATGTTCTCAGATGTTCTCTAGGGGAAAGAAACCCACTAAATTACCCCCTAAATCGTCTCCTGCGCTATTTTCAAAACTACAGGGGTTTTTAAATAAGTTTAATAAGATGCCTTAGTGGATGTGTAATCTGTAACTTTTGTTTTTAAGGACAGTATGGCTGTTTTTTCTCTTTCAAAAGTACATCAGTGGTTGAAAAATAATTTTTGAAAAGTTTCACATTAAGATGATGTGTAATTGCCCTTATGGGCACTGGGAACTTTTTGAAATAACTGTAGTTCAGGGTGCAAGATTTTTCAGAGGAAAAATATGGTTGCTCTCTGCACACGTATCTGGTACTGTTTCCTGCTGTTAGTAAGTAAATCATCTGTTCACCCATCTCTTTCTTCTTCCTTAATGAGAAGTCTTAATGGGGCTGTGGCCCAGACAGACTGCTCTAGCAAACATGGGAAAGGAAAGTCTCCTTTTCTATTGTGCTGCCAACTCTAACGGTAACTAGAAACCATATTTTGAGAACATTAAAATTCAAACAGGCAGAAATTATAATAAAGTTTTACAGATGTTTGTAGACCAAGATGGAGCTCCAGAACTGTGGCATCTTAGAGGAGCTGTTGCCTCAAAGTTGTTGTTATTCAGGGTCTCTGCTTCTGAACTCACAAAGAAAAGAAACCTACGGTTCAGCTTAAAGCTAAGGTCACAAAGAACCTGGACCAAGGGAGGACTTGCGATGAGACAGATTTTGGAACCCCAACAGGCCTGAGGTTGAGCCTGAGCAGTATGACTTGAGCTAGTCACTTCACTTCTCTGAGTTTGTTGCCTCATTTATAGACTAGACGTAGTGTCTACCTTTAGAGTGTTGTGAGAATTAAATGAGTGGCTCATAACCTGTGCAGTGGTAGCACTATTATTCGCTTAGAGTATAACAATAATTATAATTGTTCCTATTATCTAAACATGGAATCTGCCACATTCCTGATATATATGAGTTTAAGAAGAAGATTCCACTTTGGGAAGACCCTACCTCCTGATTTCACATTTTTCTTGGGATGTCTCTAATTTCAGCTGCAGCAGTTGGAATGTTTACCTCTCTTCTTTGATAACTCTTTATCACAGTCTGGAGAGACTAATGTTTTTAAATAATTTTACTCAACACTAAGAGAAAAGAAAAAGGAAGTCATTCCAGGAAATACAAAGAGCATCTCTGTCTCCCATCTGCAATGACATGGATGGACCTTGAGGACATTACATAAGATACCTAGAGTAGTTAAATTCTTAGAGACAGAAAGTAGAATGGTGGTTGCTAAGGGCTGGGAGAGTGGAAAGTTGTTTAATGAAGGACATTTGGGGTTCTAGTTCGGTGCTATTATAAATAAACCTTCTATGAGCAATTGTGTATAAATTTTTGTGTGAATGTGAGTTTTCATTTTTCTGGAATAAATGCCCAGGAGTGCAATTGCTGAGTTTTTTGGTAGTTGCATGTTTAGCTTTTAAGAAACTGCCACACTGTTTCCCAAAGTGTCTGTACCATTTTACATCCCTACCAGCAATGTACAAATGACAGTTTCTCTGCATCTTGACCACCATTAGGTAATGTCACCTTTTTATTTTATTTTAGCTGTCCTGATAAGTGTATAGTGATATTTCACTGTAATTTTAATTTGCATTTCTCTAATGGTTAATGATGTTGAACATCTTTTCATGCTTATTTGCCATCTGTATATCACTTTCAATGAGATATCTTTTTATGTCTTTTGCGTATTTTCCAATTGAATTGTTTGTTTTTTTACTGTTGAGTTCTGGGAGGTTTTTTTCCCCCCATATATTCTATATTTGAGTCTTTTGTGAGAAATATGGTTTATGAATATGTCTATATTTGTCTTTTCATCTATAGCTTGTCTTTTCATCCTTTTAATAATTCTTTCAGAGAGGGAAATTTTTAATTTTAATGAAGTCCAATTCATCAATTTTTTAATAGGTCATGCTTTTGGTTTCATGTCTACAAATTCTTTTATTAAGAATTTATTTTTTAGAGCAGTTTTAAGTTTACAACAAAATTGAGAGGGAAATACAGAGATTTCTCGCATAGCCCTTGCCCCCACAAATGCAAGGCCTGCCCCACTATCAACATCGCACACCAGAATGGACTTTTTTTTTAACTAAAGATGAACCTATATTGACACGTCATCATTACCCAAAGTCCCTAGTTTACCTTAGGGTTCACTGTTGGGGTTGTAGATTTTATAAGTTTGGACTAATATATAATGACATATATCCATCATTATAAAGTCATACAGAGTCTATTCACTTCCCCTAAATCCTCTGTTATCTGCCTATTTATCACTCTCAACCACTGATCTTTTTATAACCTCCATAGTTTTGTTTTTTCCAGAATGTCATATAGTTGAAATGATTAAATATGTATGTAGCCTTTTCACATTGGCTCTTTCACTTGGTAATATGCAGTTGAGGTTCTTCCATGTCTTTTCATGGGCTGATAGCTCATTTCTTTTTAGCACTCAGTCATAGTCCATTGTCTGTATGTACCACAGTTTATTCATTCGCCTATTAAAGGACATCTTGGTTGCTTCCAAGGTTTGGCAATTATGAAAAAGCTGTTATAAACTCTGTGTGCAGGTGTTTGTGTTGAAATATATTTTCAGTTCCCTTATGTAAATATCAATGAGCATAATTATTGGATTGTATGGTAAGAGTATGTTTACTTTTGTAATAAACCACCAAACTGTCTTCCAAAGTGGCTGTACATTTTGCATTCCCACCAAAAATGAATGAAAGTTCCTATTTCTCTACATCGTCACCAGCATTCAGTGTTGTCAGTGTACTGGATTTTGGCCCTTCAGTAGTTGCGTAGTGGTATCTCATTGTTGCTCTAATTTGCATTTCCCTGTTGAGATAATGTGGAACATTTTTTCGTATGCTCATTTGCCACCTGTGTAGTTTCTTTGTGAAGTGTCTGTTGAGGTGTTTGGCCCATTTTTTAATTGAGTTGTTTGTTTTCTTATTGTTGAGTTTTAAGAGTTCCTTGTATATTTTGGATTAGCAGTCCTTTATGAGATGTATCTTTTGCAAGTATTTTCTCCCAGTTTGTGGCTTGTCTTCTCATTCTCTTTATATTGTCTTTCACAGTACAGAAGTTTTTAATTTTAACAAAGTCAGTTTGTCATGTATTTCTTTCGTGGATTATTGCTTTGGTGTAGTGTTCAAAAAGACATCGCCATATCCAAGGCCGTTTAGGTTTTCTTCTCTATGTTATCTTGTAGGAGTTTTATAGTTTTGCATTTTATATTTATGTATATGACCCATTATCAGTTAATTTTTGTGAAGTGTGTATGATCTGTGTCTAGATTCATTTTTTTGCTTGTGGATGTCTCATTTTTTCCAGCAACATTTGTTGAAGAGACTGTGTTTACTCCATTGTATTGCCTTTGCTCCTTTTTCAAAGATCCGTTGACTATATTTATGTGGGTCTATTGCAGGGTCTTTATTCTATTTCATTTATCTATTTGTTTATTTTTCTATTTCTATTTTACTGAGAGTTTTTATCTTGAATGAGCATGGGATTTTGGCAAGAGCTTTTTCTTACATACCTGGAATAAATCCCACTGGCTGTAGTGTATAATTCTTTTCATACATTGTTGTTGAATTAAATTTGCTAATATTTTGTTGAGGATTTTTACATCTATGTTCATGAGAAATATTAGGTTTTTTGTAATGTCTTTGTCTGGTTTTGTTATTAGGGTAATGCTGGTCTCATAGAATAAGTAAAAAAAATATTCCCTATGCTTCTATCTTCTGAAAGAGAGTGTAGAGAATTGGTATTATTTCTTACTTAAATATTTGGTAGAATACACCAGTGAACCCATCTGGGCATGGTGCTTTCTGTTTTGGGAGATTATTAATTATTAATAATTATTTGCTAATAATTATTGATTCAATTTCTTTAATAGATATAGGCCTATGCAGATTGTGTATTTCTTCTTGTGTGAGTTTTGGCAGATTATGTCTTTAAAGGAATTGGTCCTTTTCATCTAGATTACCAAATTTGAGGGCATAGAGTATTTCATAGTATTCCTTATTATCTTTTTAGTCTTCATAGGATCTTTAGTGATGTCTCTACTTTCATTTCTGATATTGGTATTGATATAGTCAAATTAATATCTACCTTGTTCATTACAGTTTTCTATTTGTTGCCCTTGTTCTTTGTTCCTATTTTTGTCTTCCATTGTTTTTCTACCTTTCTTTACTATGTTGAATTTTTCAATCCATAAACAGAGAATGTCTCTGTTTATTTAGATCTATGATTTATTTCATCAACATTTTATCATTTTAGCATACAAATCCTATATCTATTTTGTTAGATGTACATATAAGTAATTTCATTTGAACAGTTATAAATTTTATTGTATTTTTAATTTTCGTTTTCATGTTTGTTACTACTATGTAGGAATACTGAGTTTCATATGTGTATCTTGTGTCTTATGACCCACCCACTGATCTCACTTACTATATCTAGTAGTTTTTTTGTAGATTCCTTATTTCTTGGGATTTTCTCATCTGCAAATAGAGACAGTTTTATTTCTTCCATTCCAATCCATATGCCATTTATTTTATTTTCTTACTTTATTGAGCTGGCTAAAACTTCCAACACTATGTTGAGTGAGGTAGACATTCTTGCCTTTTTCCTGATCTTGGGAAAGTTTTTAGCCTTTCACCAATAAATATGATGTTAAGTGTAGATTTTTTATGTATGTTCTTTATCAAGTTGAGGAAGTTCTCTATTTATGTTATTTCTGATAGGTTTTTTCCTTCATGATGAATGTGTGTTGGATTTTGTCAAACACTTTTTCTGCATCAGTTGACATGATTTTTTTTCTTTTTTCTGTTAATATAGTATATTATATTGATTGATTTTTGACTTTTGAATCAACCTTCATGTCTACGCAGTTTTTTATAAGACGAGTTGCTGTATTATAAGGAAGAGTAGTAGAAAGCCCTTCCAATGTGGGGAGGAAGGCTGGGAAGAGAGAGAGAAGGACAAGTGGACATAACAAGTGTCTTTACTTTTCACCCTCCTTCTTATGACAGAGTGTGACCCTGGGACAAATTTTCCTGTGCAAGTAATTTCTTAGGAAGCATTTCTAGGAAAAACCAACTGGAGAATTGGGAAGAATTGAGAAGAGGCCAAGCCAGGATATGAGATCAAACAAAGTCTCATGGGGGAGAGATCTGGAGAGAGTGTGAGGCACACCTAAGAATTTCCCCATCAGGAGCAAGGGAGCAGGAGCATTTGTACTACTTCCCCCTGACCCTCAACTGTAAGTCATTGATTATAGACTGGTCCTTAGGCCAAGTTAATTCCTAGGTAGTCTGCTCTTTAGGGTGCAGCTAATGCAGTCCCACAAGGAGACACAGGTGGTAACTGTTGGGTGAGAGAGAAAAAGTGATAAATAGATCTGAGCCGATATGGACAGAATGCTGGCATTACCTGCTGCAGGGTAGAACATAATGTTAGATGGAGGATGCCACCTCTTACTAGCTATCTAATCAGTTGCATAAATTCCCAGAACATCAGCTTTCACATCTGTAAGTTAAGATGGTGGGGTCCTTCAAGATCTCTTCTACTTTTGAAATTCAATGAAAGAGAGAATGTATAATCCCATTCCTGTTCAAAGTGTTCTTTAGGAATACTCTCATTTCTGATCATGCCTTTCCTTCATAAAAGATAAGAAAGAATATGGAGGTATTTAGAGAAATGAAAATAGAAAAATCAAAAGATGGGAGCGGCTTGTTTGTGTAAAATGGCTAGAGAAAATCGGGATCTTTATTTGGTATAAATTAAGGTGAAAATAGCATAATTAAAATTAATCAATTATGCAGGTGTAGAAATAGCATAAAGAGAATTAAAGACTTCCTTCCAGTCACTGTTTATGCTCGAAAATCTGGCACAGTCCTCAGGGTATGACACTCAAGAGAGAAAGTTGAGTAACATTAGGAAAGAAATGAGAAGTCTTAAAACAAGGTCAGTGAACTCAAGTACCAGGCATATGGTGTCATTGGTGTCACAGAGAAAAGAGGTCATTTCATTATCCTATAGAGGTGTTAAACTCACACATTTCATGTGGCTGAGCAGTTTTCTCTGGGAGATGGTTCTGCTCGTCAAAGATTTAGATCCTGTATTTTTTGAAAACCAGTGTAACCAGCTTATTGAAAAAGCACACCTCATGGTTCAGTAAAAATGCCACTGTATTTCTCCAACTTTCCTTTTAAAATTTAGTCTCTGGGGTAATATTTTCTGCTTCTGTATGATTACTCTAGAAGTTCATAATTTCCTGCTCAGTCTTAAGTGACAGGTGATCTATGGTCACTAAGTCACAAACACTGTCCAGATGCAGAAATTAGAAAATCTAGTCCTATGTGATAGTCAAAACTTTGAACTTAATTTACTGTTAAATCTCTCTCTCTCCTCGTCCACCCCTCTCTTCCCCAGGCTTGGTCTGGCTTTCAGGATGGAAACTTGTGGTAAGATAAGGGATAGGATTGTTCCATTTCTCCACCTCATATTTCTAGCCCTACCCTTCCTTCTATCTTGAGCTGCGGTTTCAACCCCACTGGGTCCAGTGGGACTTGAGAAGGCAGGGAGAAGTGACACATAGGGTGGTTCTTACTTGAACCAGTGTTCTTGTCATTTAATCTCACTTGGGTCTAGCAGATGCCTTTTTTCCCTGGAGATGTCATTTTGCTGGATTGTTCAGAGTTTTCTCACTGTTTCTCTTTCTTCTATAATTCCTTTGATCCTGCAAAATGTTCTTATTTCTCCATTCATGGTCACTTGTGACTATGATGGTCACTTGTGACTCATTCTTCAGCCCTTAGACATCGTGTAGTACATCTCCAAGCTTCTCCAGGTGGCTATATTGGACAGAACCCAAGACAGTCCACATTATGGCTCATCCTGTGTCTCAGGGCCCATTTATACATCCCTTGTCTGGAGCTGACATGGGTCCTAAGGCAGCAGCACTCTTCTGGTTCTGCCTCCAAATCAGTCAGTTCTCTTACCTCTCAGACTCCTACCTGGTAGGAGTTAGACTTGGGCCAATGTCAATTTCAACTTTCTTAAGAGTGAGTTAGGCACCAGCCTCTAAGTCTCAGTCTCGGAAAACATGTCTACTGCTCTCTCCTTAGCTCAGGATTAGAGAGCTAACCCCCGCCCCACTCAAGAAATCTCTTCTCTGATCTCTTTTGTCTCCATTTCTGACCCTTCTTCTATGTCCTTGATGTAGCTAAGAAGTGCAAGAGGAGCCTACATGTTCTTGAGACCATTTATTTTGAAAATCTTCATAACATGGTTTGGCACCTTTCTTTGGAATTTTACGTCTATTATGTTTTGTTGCCTGGTAGAAACTTCAGTTTTAAGATCTATTACACAAGTAATAAACAAACATGATTCATGGGCCAATTCTTGAACCACAGTCTAGCAGTATAACATCTGTCATTACTAAACATTTTGATTTCTGAGTGCATTGTGAAAAAAAGTGGGGACAACTCTCCAAAGAGTCTTATTTAATCTTTGACTAGCTATGTTATTTAGCACTTGTTAACTAGAGCTGCAGGCATATGGAGTTTATAAGATAATTTGTAATGAAATACCTTACTGAGTGGATATTTTTTTTATAGGTAGTAGATTGATCCCCAAGGGCATCACGTGGTCTTGACCACTAAGACCTCTTCCAGCATAAGAGAGTAGTGAGTCCATGTTACTCTGGCTGTATAAGAGGACAAGAAAGAAAGTGGCTTTGCAATACTGATCTGCTAGGAGACAAATTCTGCCAAATTAACTTCCTCACCAGCTGAACACTCCAAACCCAGACTTCATGGGCACCATAATAACATGTTTCAGTGAGGTCTGAAGGGAGGAGAGGGTGGTGGATGGTTCTGTTTTCTGAGGTCAGGATATCCTTACAAGGTTGCTTAAGTCCAAAGCAGAGAGAAGGGAAATAAATACCAGTCTTTGGTCCCCAGATGTGGCATAACCAGATCGTATGTATTGCTAGTTGGCCCTGACCTTTGAAGTTAAGATTGAGAGCCAGAAAGCCTGTTTATTGTAGGGATTTTTCCTATTTTGTTTGTTTGTATAAAACCAAGGAGAGAAATAGTTGAGTAAAAGCCAAGAGATTTTTTTTTTTTTTAATTTTACTCCTCTGGAGACCTGAATCATGGAATTGAAAGGCACTTGTTGATGTTTGATTCGCTAAAGTGATGACTCTCTAAACTGGTGTCTCTAGCCCATTTCGATGAGCATAAAATTTTCCCTCTTCCTTGAAGAGTCTGATTTTCTCCCTCCTCCTCACTTTGCCATCTCCTTGAGATTTATTTATGTGCTTTGTGATATATGGCAGCAGAAAAGATATCAAGCTCTACTTTCTATAATTTTTGTTACATAAACAATAGGCATTTTTGGCTTTCTAAATATATAAATATATTATATAATTGGGTGTGCTTTTTCATTCTACATTATACTTTTTCATGCTAATATATCGCTGTTTATACAAAACATCCTACAATATCAGAGGATTCATGGATCCCCTAAGGCCGCATAGGAACTCTCAAAGGACTGTTTCTCCCAGTCCTAGATAACTTAGTCATGGCCACCTCAAGGGCTCTTTTTCCATCCTGTTGGGTGTCTTTAACCCTGTTAGAATCAGTTTTAGAGCTCTAGAGCTCATCTTGTCCCATATCTGCATTTTATAGAAATAGATGCCCAAAGAGTTCAAGCACCTTCCCAAAAGTTACACCACTGTGTGTACACTGCACATCCTGAGCAAGAACTCAGGTGTCTGAATTCCCTGCTCAATGTTCCTTCCACAATATTGTCAATTGTTTGAATCTTCTCTATCTCATCCCTTTTAGAGATAACAGCCAATGCTATAAAACAAATGCCAATGTAACAAACTTTGCAAACATACTTTTATTCTTTGTGTATGCTAATATCAAGCTGCCTTTATTTATAAAGGCTGAGAAAATACTTATTCAGTTGTTATGAAACCATATTTTTGCAAGTATTATAAATGATACAGAAGAAAAAACACCTAACCCCTAACTTCTGGTAGTTCCGGTAGTTTAAAATTTATGGGGGGAGGCAAATGTGGTTCATATTCAGCTAATAGTCAACTGTGATCTCTGGGACCTTTTTAAATGCATTTGTCATTAGTGATTTCGAGCCTTTCATCCCAAGCTATAACTTATTCCTCCTTGAATTCTTCTGTAGTTCATCTAAATTTAGAACAATTTGTGACATTGAGAGGAATATAGGAGAATTTAAAGGTCATTTATTGGTAAATTTAGTTACTAATAATATGAAAGCTCAAACATCCATAAAAGGTAGTGTCATTATTTTTTAGATGGGGAAACTGAGGCTCAGCAAGACTGCGTGACTTGTTCAGGATTTCTCATTGGTGGTAGACGAAGTGGCTGTTGTCAGAGGCCACAGGCCCCCTTCCAGTCCAAGCAAGCAAGAGTATAATGAAGTGGGAAAAGAAACAGGGCAAAATAGGCTTGTTGAAAATTGTGGTTTTGTCACAGCAAAGTTAAGAACAAATCAAAATTAGCTGATCGTGAGAGGCTTATGAATGTGCCAGGTGTTCTGTTTGTCTTTCCTAAAGCTGTGTGAATTTTCATGTGAGCAGGGGCCTTATCATGATCTAGGAGGGATTCACAGAGGTAGGTAATAGATGGGCCATGCTCTCTCAAAATGTCTTTGTTGAATCCGCCTTTTACTTTTCTAAGAACTGGGCCCGAAGGAAGAATGAATGCATCAGAGACATTAAGTCCCAGGACCTGAGGAGAAAGAAGGAAGTTAGCTTCCACAATTGTATTTAAAAACAGGTTCCCAGGGCAGGGAGTCTTGGAAAATGGGGTAATAAGACTGCAGGTTTATTTTGAGGAGAAAGTTGTTTGCTAGGACCTGTCTTGTGTCAGACTCTTGTTTGCTCAGGGTACTCTTTTCCCTAAGTTTTCCCTATTAATCACCAGTGCACAGTGGAATAATGTCACTTTTTGTACTTTTCCATAGAGATTGGGGGAAAGAGCAGTAGAAATGTGATAAAATCTACCCATATGTAAAATAAAAGTTGTTCAATTGGCACATACCCACATCTTTTACCCCTAAGAATGTGCAAAATAAAACTTTTGGAAAGTTTTCAACCAGGAAGAAGAGGGAACATGTTAGCAAAAGGTAAAAATGTAGACATTCTTCAGCTGTCTTGCACTTTGGTAGAGGATGAAAGCAATAGGCCATTCCCAAAGTAGTAATTCTATTCGAAAATATACTTGGTTCTCAAAAGCCTGGCATTGCTTATTGGTTATATTTGTTCCTATTTTGTTTGTAAAAGGTTTTAAAGGCATATGATGTAATGAAGTAAATATTATTTTGTGGTTGAAAATTAAATAGTTCTTTTGTATTTTAGGTCTTATGAGAAGTGGAGTGTGTGTGTTATGGGGGAGGGCAGCAAGGAAGATGAGGGGAAAACATTCTAGCTCCTTCCTTATAATTATAAGCCATAATCCCTCAGTATTTTTTTCTTCCACTGGTTTGAGATAAAAATAAATAGATTTTTCCCAAAAATGTATTTTAGGGCCCTGTTAGCATCTCAGATGGAACCAACATTTGCCAGGAATGTTTTCCCTTGTTTTGATGAACCAGCTCTGAAGGCAACTTTTAATATTACAATTATTCATCATCCAAGTTATGTGGCCCTTTCCAACATGCCAAAGCTAGGTAAGTAATGTCTCCCGTCATCTCACATATGTATTTTTATGTATTAATGATATATGTTTATATTTAACTCTGTAATAGCTTTTAAATCAGTAGCTTTTGTAGGCAATGTGTTGGATCGTGGTGTGTTATAATTGGAGAGAGCAGTCACATTGAGTATGTGACAGTACTCACATCTCGGAGGTGATTAAGCCTGTTTCTTTTTTGATTATGTTTATTGAGGTGACATTGGTTAATGACATGTTTCAGGTGTACAGTTTTATAATTCATCATCTGTATACTGCGTGCTCACCATCCAAAGTCTGGTTTCCTTCTTTCACCATATATTTGACCCTCTTTACCGTCTTCACCCTCCCTTCTCCTCTGGTAACCACCATGCTGTTGTCTGTGTCTCTGAGTTTGTTTGTTTGTTTGTTTGTTTGTTTTATTTATCTGTTTGTTGCTTTCTGTTTTATATCCCACATATGAACGAAATCATATGGTTCTTGTCCTTTTCCATCTGACTTACTTCACTTAGCATAATACTCTCAAGATCCAACCATGTTGCAGCAAATGGCAATATTTCCTCATTTTTTATGGCTAAGTAGTATTCCACATCTTCTTTATCCAGTTGCCCTCGAAGGACACCAAGGTTGTTTCCATGTCTTGAATCCTGTTAGAATCTGGGGACATTATACTATTCTTATACATTGGCAGCCCATCTGCCCTTTAGTTTGGGCTTCAACTGTTGATCATAAGTGATAACAAGCTAGTGGACCTACTGTATAGAACATTTTATTTGGCTCACGTGACACTTTTCTTTTGATTAAAGTAGTGTCTAACTTTTAAAAATTCAGAGATTTCTCATAAAAGTCAAAATTATTACTTCCTTGAAAATTTAAAAGATGTAATAACACTGGACTTACAATTCCTTCACGACAGCGATAGTTACAGCTGAGGAGGAGCTGCCTGCTGTAGACTGGGCCTGTGCGCCCGACTTCCATGATCCTCACCAGTCTCGGGTAGTGTACACCAGCCCATTTCACATCAGGTACCTGGCCCTCACAGGCATTTGAGTCCATGATTTCAGGTTTAAAGGCCCCAGCCTGCTTCCATTAAAGATCTAGCTGAAATGTGATATTGGCAGAATTGTACCTACCGTGGGCCTGGGAAGCTCTAGATTAAGTCCTGTGAGAAATGGGCTAGACTAGGAAGCAGTAGAAATGGATGGAAAAGAGAGGAGGCAGATCGTGGGCCTAACTTATAGTGCTCATGGATTTGGTTCTCAGGCCATACCGTATTACTTAGATACTAATTCAGGACTAAAAATGCTATCCTTAGATCTTCCTAATATGATTTTGATAGCTTAAGGGTAGAAAAATCTGAACTGCTAGACTATGGTGAGTAGTCAGGAAGAAGTAGCCAAGTGACAATCAACTTGACAAATTATTTCAAAGGTAGATATTATTGCTTATATTTTCAGTGATTTGAACTAAAATATATTTTTCTAGGTCAATCTGAAAAAGAAGATTTGAGTGGAAGCAAGTGGACTGTTACCACTTTTTACACTACACCCTACATGCCAACTTATTTAGTCGCATTTGCTATATGTGACTATGACCATGTCAACAGAACTGAAAGGGGCAAAGAGGTGAGTAAAGAGGATTCTCCAGTTAAGCGTACATTTGTATTGGCTACAGATTGTTCACCCACTCTCTGCATCTAGGGTTATACCTACATATCCCATTGGCACCTCTTAGTTCTCATGCTGACTTTTCTGAAGCCCTACTAAAGATCTTAGTGCGGCTTTGCAGAATGGGACACAATTCCCACTCTAGCTCTGTGGAGGGCTTTTCATGGAAGGCCATGCATCAAGCCCACTCAAGGCAGTTTCTGAGACCCCTCTCCCCCAGGCATTGCTGCCTTTTACAGTACTGGAAAGAATAGGGAAAGCTGCCATGCTTTGAGGCTCAGGTTTACCTGTTATTTACCTAGCCTACAATGTTAATGCAGCCCTGAAGCTGAGGTGAAACTCAAAATGTCTAGCAAGCAGTATGGCACGGGAGCCAAACAGCCAAAACAGACACCAGTCGGGAACAACTGCTGTGGCTGATATGATGCATGCAGGTTAAATACCATTCCTATCGAGAAGTAAGGCTGCTGGTTTCCTCAGCACTGGGGCATGCAACACTTCCCCAGAGTTGTATAAAGTAGATACTCTGTCCTGAAATACATAGTTTTCACCCAGTTGTACATACTGATCCTTTAGTAAAATATCGAGGTTATTCTGGCAGTACTTTATATTCTGGTTCATTCTCTCTTCTAGTGTGGGGGTAAGTAAGGCCAGTGCTGTAGGTCAGATCAGCTTTACAAGGCTGAGGAAAATCAGGCCCTACAGCTGGCTGAGGCTCTCTCCTGGGTCCAAGATCTTTAGGCTCCCACCGTTGACTTGTGAAAACCAGGTAGCTGCAGATGAGCCAAGTTTGTTACCAGGGGAAGAGTCACTCAAAATGATTCCCCCTGCACTACTAACCCAATGATGAATTAAAAATACTGCACTGGATGCAAACAACAGGTGGTTACCTTCCTCAGCTGTTGGCTTCGGTGTGATTTCCCTTATTGAATAATTGCTGGTGGATCCTTGATATTCACAGATATAACACTGGCCAAGTCAAACATTCATGACATTTACTGATAAATCTACTCAAGCATGGTTGAGAAGCACATGCTTTGTACTTGGCATGAAGGAGTGGGCCCCAGAGCTCATGAGTGACCCAAGGTGGTCCGTCAGCATCCACATCTCAAGTGGCTTGTTACTCTCAATGCTGCTGCACAGTGAACAATTCTTATACAAGGCTCTGTTTCTTTGTGATAGATTACCCTGCAAAGAAAGCCAGCTCTCATACAAGCAAAGAGGAAATGGAACATCCCTAAGAAAGTAGTGTTGTTAGCCAGAAAATTGAAATTTGGGATGAGTTTATCAGTGGAATGTTGCATTTGGCTAAAGCTTGGATCTACAAAGTAAAGGAATCCACCATATACTCTACAGGGGAACCAGAATGTACTCTTGGAAAAGCATCCAGACTATTAAAAATTGCTCATTAAGTAAGATAAAAATTTCATGAAATTGACAATGTGGTTAATGCATGGCATGAGGATAAACATAGAATAAACTAAACTAAGGTCGGAAATAACATTCTTTGAGTAGAATTTAGCCCATATGGGCATCTGCAAAGATATTCCTCTCTTTTATGTTAAGGTCTGCTATTTCTCAGGAGGGCCGTAAGAACACACTGCTGGACTGCTTGTGATTTTGAAGGAGCTTTGTGGCTACATTTCCAAAATATTCCTTGCTGCCCTACTAGGGGACACCCACCTCTCCTACGCAGCTTTAAATCTCCATCATTTGCCTGCCTTTTGGCTTATAGAATGGCAGTTTATGGGAGGAACTTTATAAACTGAAAATTCACACACAAATGTTAATTGTTATTGCCATTATTTTCCAAAAGGCTATAATTAAAATGCATTCATTATCTTGAATGTGGGGAGAGGTGACTATTCTTTCCACTCACATAGTGTGGGATTTGGTTTAGCAGTATTTCTGTTGCGTCAGAAATTAAAACTAGAATTGGGGAGGGTAAGTTTATTGTAGGGGTAGGGCTGAGTCCTGGGCCCCTCTTCCCCAGTTGTAATGAGACCTCTGCAGCATGGAGGAGGATGAAAGGAATGAGGGATCAAGGCAGGAGGCTTCGAAAACAGGTGGTTGCATTTTGTGAAAGGGGAGCCTTCCTGAAGACCTCACATAATTCAAGACAAATTTTCCAGCAGAAATTTCAGCAAAGTAAGGTGAACGTGTTCTTGGAGTATAACAGTCTGCAAATGTTATTGTGCCGCTTTTCATTTTCTTAGCATTTTCTCTAATGTTTTGTAAAGAGTTCTTTATCAAATTAACTGTACCCACATCAGGACAATTATTTTAATTCCTTTGTCTCCCTCCAACTTTCGTTCCAGGGTTATTGAGTTTCACATATATATTCTTTAGCATTAACACTAGCAACTCCATTAAAAAAGTGCTTAGATGGTATTGTTGTGGAGTATGAAATGATTTCATATCGAAATAATAACAAATGTTAAAAGAAGAGCAAATTACGGTAGTCACCCAAATCACACAAATAAGTTTCCCAAGTGTCCAAACAACAATGCAGTTATATTAGACTAACAAAGCATGGCAGAATTTCTTTTTACCTACCAAAGTAGAAGTATCAGAAACAGAGGATATAGGTCACTTGTTTCAACTGTGAAATTATAAGACTTTTGATGAATTTTTTTAAATTAGGGAAATTAACCATATTTCAAATCTTGAAAATAAGATGAAACTATTAATGTTTTTATTAACAAACCATTTTAAATTGGCATGATTCAAATTTGTTTAATATGTACCATACTGTATAACACTCACTAACTGCACAATTCTGTTTTGGAACATTGGAAATACGTCCAGAACAGGGAAGCAAGGGTCCAAGGTACCCTTTTATTCTAACACAGAATCTACATTTTCTGTGCTGTTACTAGAGCCTCAGGTTCTCACAGTCTCCCCAGATGGAAATCGAGGGAGATCACCAGATGCCAAAGTAGATAAAGAAAAAGTTTTGAGTTTGTGCCCAAGGCAACCAGCAACCCAAAAGGAAAGATCCCCGTCGTTTGCAGGTGGAGGGGGTGCAGGTGAGGGTGGCCAGGGCAGGGTTTTTAGAAGGAGGCAGGCAAGGAGAGAACTTCGTCTAGGTGTGCAGAGGTGAAGGTTCCTTGGCATCTGCGCAGTGTGGCTACAAGCTTCTTAACACCCTGCAGGTCTCTTTGGCGTGTTAAATCCCTACCCAGGGCATTTGTATTAAGATGAAGAAAAGGTCACACCGCAGGCACCTCTGGGCCTGATTGCACACGTGGAGCCAAAGGGAAAGTTTTTCAGCCCTCTAAGCAGATCCTTATGGTTATCAACTCGGGGTCTTTAATGTTGATCGGTCTCCCTAGGGCAGGTGTCCTTGCGGAGTTTATCTGAGTATTAGCAGCTGGCTCTTGTCTCTTCAACCCTACCTGTTGTCACTGACTAGACAACAGAAAGTTGCCTTCCTGTCTTAATGCCACAGATTGTTTTTGTATTATAATAGTTATAACACGTTATTGCAAAAAATGGAAATAACACACCGTCTGGGGGAGCCATTGTTCACAAATTAGTGAATAGCCTTCCGGGCTTTTCTCAAGAGGTGAATGCATTTAGTCATTTTGTTATGTAACTTTGTATGACTTTGGCTCTAGAGCATCAGAGAATTGGAGCAAGCAGGCTGCCACTTTCAAAAATCACTACTGCTTTTCCTAATCACTCCTTAATTGTTTTAATTTAGATACGAATCTGGGCCCGGAAAGACGCCATTGCAAATGGACATGCAGATTTTGCTTTGAACATCACAGGTCCCACCTTCTCTTTTCTGGAAGATTTATTTAATATTAGTTACCCTCTTCCGAAAACAGGTAAGGCATCTTCCCTTCCAGTGCAATCGATTTCCTATTATGGCGACTCTAGGTTGAGGTCAACAGGTATCCAGACGAACCTCCAGAGACTCATTGTCGCCATTTAACTGCTACTTTGGAGTCAGTTCCATACCGTTCCTAACACATAGAGGCCTGTCTGCTCTTCGTGTGGTGCCGTGTGCCCAGCAGGTGTTCAGAGAGCTCTCAGTATTTAGATCCCTCCTGGTTACTCGCCAGCTGCCCCATACCTCCAGACGCTTTCTCTCTGCATTTTATCCTTTTCTCTCATAACACAAGTGTGCAGTGCTATGTTCTGGATCCTTTTAGCGGGCCTGCGTGAGTGACTCCAGTTCTCTTTAGTAAGATTTTGCTGGTTTTTAACAAATATTCTTTAGCTATGAATCATTGGATTAGGACTTAAGGGTTCCATCTGTGAATTTTCATTGTATGAAATTGGAATCATGTGTGAACATAATATGATCCTTGAGGAAATATGTAAACATTTTATCTCTCACAGATCTATACAGATCTCAAAATTGCGTGAGTAACAAAGCTCAGAAAGTTGTTCGATATTTTTCTCTCTAAATTGAGGGTATCATGTAAATGTATTTTGTTCCTCTGACACAGATTCATGGGTGGGATGGGAGTGGATGGAGGAAAAGGAAGGTTAGAAAAATGAGAAACCTATGCTGAGGCAACTTTGTCCCAAGATAATAGAGTATTAACTGATGGGGTCTATGTAATGACCCAAGTACACACAAAAAAGAAGAAAAATGTCCTGTAATGCTACCATACATACATAACCACGGCTGACATTTGGCATATGTCTCAATGCCTATCTTACTCTGGATTTCTTCTTTCTCTGTATTTGATGTTTTTAACCAAGATGACAACATACAGTTGACACTGTTCTTTGAATGGCTTTTTTTTTCTATGCAGCAACATGATCCAGATAACTAAATATTCTTTTTTATTGTCATTTTAAAGATATAGAATAACTATATATCGATATGACAAAATAATTTATTTGATACTCATTTAATTACATTTGGACTGATTCGACCGCTTTTTGGGGGGCTACTTTCAAAACACTAAAGAAAACCTTTGTAAGGAAATGTTTACACATATCCATGCTGTTTGCCTTATTATAAATTCCAGAAGTTGAATGATTTAGTCAAAAGGTAGGAGCATTTCTAAGGATTATGAATCATTTTGCTGGATTGCTCCAGAAAGATTGTACCAGTTCATACTCTTACCAGCAGGCTATGTGCCAGTTTTCCTATACATAATTATTAATGCTAATTATTAATACTAATACTAACCACTACTAATTATTGAGCTTCTCATACATTTGAAAGATTAAGTTATTGTTTTAATTTTTTCTTTTTGATAACCAATGAAGTTGAACATATTAAATAAGATTTTTTATTGTTTGAATTATTCCTTTAGTGAATTGTTCACATTTTTTTGATCTGCCAGAGTTCTTTACTGAAAAAATATTGTCTAGTTGTAGTAAATGTTGCAAATGTTTTTCCTAGTTCATGATTTGCCTTTCAAATTTGTTTATAGTGCCTTTTGGTGAATTAAAATATTTAATTTTAAATAGACTTTTTAAAAAGAGTTCCCATATATGTCTTCTCCCCCTGCCACAGGCCCTAGTTTCTGCTATTAACGTCTTGCATTAGTGAGTACATTTATTGTAATTGACGAACCAATATGATACATTATTATTAACTAGAGCTCATAGTTTACATTGGGATTCACTCTGTGTTATATATATAGTTCTATGTTTTGACAAGTTTTTAATGCATGTACACACCATTACATTATCATACAGAATAGTTTCACTATCATAAAGTCCTCTGTGCTCCACCTATTCATCCTACCTCCTTCCCCACGTCCCAGAAAACCACCGCTCTTTTGCCTTTTCCGTAATAATGTGTAGTTGGAATTATCTTGGTGTAGCTTTTTCAGACTGGGTTCTTTCAGTTAGTAATACACATTTAAGGTTTCTCCATGATCTTTCATAGCTTGATAGGCCATTTCTTGAATAGTACTGAATAATACTGTATTGTACAGATGTTCCACAGTTTATCCGTTCACCTACCAAAGGACATCTTGGTTGGTTCCCATTTTTGGCAATTACAAATAAAGATGCAATAAACATTTGTGTACAAGTGTTTGTATGGGCATAAGTTTTTACCTAGGAGCTCAACTGCTAGACTGTATGGTCAGCCTATGTCTAGCCTTATCAGAAACCACTAAACTGTCTTCCAAAGTGGCTGTATCGTTTTGCATTTCCACCAGAAATGAATGAGAGTTCCTGTTGCCCCACATCTTCTGCAGTGTTTGGTGTTGTGTTTTGATTTTAGCCATCCTAGAAAGTGTGTAGTTGTTGTTTTAATTTGCAGTTTCCTAATGACTTATGATGTCGAGCATCTTTTCATATGCTTCCTTTCTATTTGTATATCTTCTTTAGTGAATCATCTGTTTTAATCTTTTGACAAACTTATAAAGTTATTTATTTGCTTCTTGTTGACTTTTAAGAGTTCTTTGTATATTTTGGACAGAAGTCCTTTATCAAAATATTTGATTTTTATATAGCCAAACCAATTTATTTTCTGGATTCTGTCTTTGGTATTTGTCTTTAAAGCCTTTTCTTCTCTCAGATTATAAATATTCACTTATATTTTTTCCAGTAATTATATGATTTAACTTTGAGATATTTATATCTGGAAATTTCAAAATTTTGGGAAGAGATTCTATTTTTCCCTCCATTTAAATTCACTTAGATGTAATTGCCTTGCCTACTTTTGACGACCGTGCAATGGAAAATTGGGGACTATTGATGTTTGATGAGTCATTATTATTGCTGCAACCAGATGATCAACTAACAGAAAAAAAGACAGTGATCTCCTGCATTGTCTCCCATGAGATTGGACATCAGGCATGTGGTAAAATATTCTTTCTTATTTCACATGAAGATGTTCTCCAGCTGCTCTACCAAAAGTAACAACAACAGCAACGAAAAGCCCTGCCACATACCAAATTTTAGAAAATTATTTAAAAAAATGGGACAGTGAGTAAAAACAGGGAGGGGTCTGTATAATCTGATCTTGGGTGGATTTGAATAATTGGTGATGAATCATAGTGATGAGACCTTACAGTCCATTCACGGATCAGTTATTTACATCTAAAGATTAACTTTGCGCCACAAAATCCTCTTCAGGAGAAATAAGCCAAGCAGAGCTATGACTATGACTATTAATTTGATGGAAATTCTCACATATGCATTTTGACCTCGACTCCATTAATACAAGCTTGTTAAGAAAGAAATTATCGAAACTATGAAATTGTTATCTTTTGTTGTATGAATCCATAAGAATTTTTGGGAAAGAGTGATTTACTGGGATTGAATAACACCTTGTTACACAGCCAACACATAATTTCACAAGTTTAGATTGTACCTAAAGTGTCGTTTTTTATTATAGACTAAGTGACACATTGTTTTGGAAATCAGGATGCTAACTATTAGTATATCACGGCAGTTATAAGAATTTGGTTAAATACAAGAGTGTGGTTTGTTGGTTTTAGAAATTATTGTGTTTTTCTTTCTTGATTCTATTCATCATCTGACACTATCTTTTTGTTAAACTCAAGTAGAAAATAATTATAGCTGAATCATTTTTGCAGAACATATGAGTACTTGAGTGATTTGTACGTGGCACAGATCAAATCATGTTCTTAAAACATAATAACTGTCTACAGCAAAATCCTGACGTCGTCTATTTAGAGTATAAGATGCTGTAATTAGTAGGTTATTAAGTGAACATTTAGAATTTCTGCTCTATTTAACTTATGGGCAAAGTGGACAGTTTAAGAAAGGCTACTCTAGCTTAAGTTATTTTTGAACATCACAGTTTTAAAACAAAATTTGCTTTCAGTCATTGAATGTGAAATAATTGTTTCAGAGAAATGCATGACTGATATCTGTGCATGTTTAAACAACAATATTCTTTTGGGAGTTCTGTTTTATTGATGCCAAATAAAGTTTAATTATGTCTTTGACTTTATATTTAAGATGAAATTACAATTAATATAACTTAAATTTAAGAAAGCTCTTTTTTTTTCTTCCATCTTCAAAAGTGGTTTGGAAACTTGGTTACCATGAGTTGGTGGAACAATATCTGGCTCAATGAAGGTTTTGCATCTTATTTTGAGTCTAGAGTAATTAACTACTTCAATTCTAAACTCTCAAGAGTAAGTATGTCTGTTAAATATATTTATAATTTTTTCTTCTACTTATAAAAGTAATGCATATTCAGTGTTGAAAATGTGTAAAATACAGAAAAATACAAGGAATATTGAATCTGTAATACCGGAGATCAGTGTTATCTTTCTAATGTGTTTTCTTTTTCCAGGCTTTACTATAAATTGTAAATATCTATAATAGTGGAAACTACACAGAAATGTGTAATGTCTTTACTACTTTATATTATATCAAGAGCATGTCTACAAATCATTATTTTTAAAAACAAGATTTTTAAGGGTTACCTAAATATTTTATTATATCACCTTATAAGGTGTATGTATATAATCTTTCCCTATTGTTAGATTTTAGGTTATTTTCACTTATTCCTACCTAGACTAAATTTTAAAGCAGTTATAATCAATAGTCTATGACCTTAATGATAAGTAATATGCTA
>NW_011888820.1:1027675-1077073 GCF_000151845.1 Pteropus vampyrus
TTTGGTTGTATTTCAAATTAACTCTGTGCTTAGAGTTAATAAGGAAAGAAGTTCCATTCCCATAAAATAATTAGATTCACCCTCTATGTTCTTAATTAAATAGATTATGTTATTAACATCAATCAGTTACTTCTTCATGCAACTAAAATGGCTATCATATCTGGGAAAACTTAAAAACATATTACTGGTGTTTTTGAATCTAAAATGGTAAGATTAACCTCTTTTTGTACCATTTAGTTATTTGTTTTTATCATTGGTTTCTTAATCACTCTTTTCTGCATCTACATTTCTCAATTGCTTGTAGAGCTGAATGACTATAACTCTTGCCAGAGGGCATCAGATCCTGGCACTTGAGAAAATTTCCACAAGTTTTGTTCTTAAAAGCTAAGGCCTTGTTCCAGTGATCTTTGAGAGATCATGAACTTTGGCTTCCTCGAGTCTAGTCATTAGATTGAAACTGAGTATGAGAATCACAGAACCATATGCAGAAACAGAACTCTTGAGTGTTAAACTAATAAAACCAATACATAATGAATAAGATCAGACTTATGAAGATGTCTCCTCAAAATTCTTACTACTCAAAGTATGATTCCTGAACTAACAACATGGGCATCATCTGATATTTTATTAGAAATACAGGCTCCAGCCAACTGAATTAGAATATGAATTTGACAAAATCCAGGTGTCTTTATTCACATTAAAGTTTGATATGCATTGCTTTAAATGGCAAGCTTTCTCAGAGTTTGATAGTAGCATTATAAATGGTATTAATAAATCTAAAAATAATCTCTAATAGGAGAGGGTTGATTGGAGCATCGGCTAAAGGAAGTGGGACAGAATTTGAAAGTTTATCTGACACTGTTCAGGGGTGAGAGAGTCAACATGGGGACGCCCCAAGAGAGTCACTTAGGGACTTGAGACTTCATGTGGATTATCAGGGGCCCTCACAGCTCTGTAGGGTATGAGTAAGCTGTCCACTAGCTCCTCCACTGTCCTTTCTTTGGCTCTTTCATCCCATGCACCTCTTGGCAATACTTTGGTTTTCCTGAAAGAAACGACCCTTGTCATGTGTATGGGAGAGATCTAGTTTTTTTGGAGAGTTCTGTACTTCTTATTAAAATATAATCATTTGCCTTCTCTTAATGCATGAGCTATAAACTGTAATATCCAATCTGTGGATTTATTTCCAATTACAAATTACTGCATCAACATCCTTGCGAATTTGTAAATCTGGCATGCTTTTGGTTTATAAATGCCCATTTAAGAGAGACTGGTTGATTTTAAGGGGTTACTAATAAAATTATCAATAAAATTCTAGGAAATTAAAACCACCAAGAGATGCTATTCCCTGGAGGACCCTCTTTGGGTGTTCAGGGACCTCCTTAAGGGAAATGTAGATGGCTATCTTGGAAATCACATTAACTTTTATAATTGGTTTTTAAAAAATTGAAATAAGAAAGGACACCAAATGGGAAGAAAAGTATCCTAGAGTTTTATTATTCATGGAATCCTGACTTATTTGGCATATTACAGCTAACAGAGCACTTTTTGATTATTTTTTCCCCCTTATCAATGTTAGTTTTTGAAAGTATTTTGGGAACATTGAATTTTGTGTTCCTGTGACATCTCAGAAGTTAATGTAGCTCAATTTTTTTCTTTTAGAATGAGATTTTTTTTTCTGACATTTTACATGATGTTCTCAAAGAAGATCACGCCCTGGTATCTAGAGCTGTATCCATGAAGATGGAAAATTTCACAGAAACAAATGAAATAAATGAGCTCTTTGACTTATTTACCTATAACAAGGTAAAAATGGTTATATATTTCCTGTTGTTCTGCATTCTTGCAGAAAGTTGCATAAAATGTATTCTAAAGATAATATGACAATATGATACTGTACAAGTTTTGATATAAATAACCTTAATTTTATTCAGTAGATAGATTTTAAAAATGTAGTTAAATCAATTCTTATCTACTAAATATTAATCAGGCCCACTTTAGGTGCTTAGTACTATCTACCATTGTAAATAGACAACTTGCTACTTTTAAGGTGAAATCTTCTGTTTGGTGCAAATTTATTCTTGCCATGTAAATATCTAAATTAAATTTTTTTTGTGTACCCTGAACTCTTAATGTAGGACATTTGCTCACCATTTACCTATTAATTAGTGACAGTCTGTTATTTTATTATCATATTCTGGAATAACAGAAACATTCAAATAAAGTGCACAATGCAGTCAGGAGTACAGCTCTGAATACTGCTTATGAAAATGGAATGTGTCAGTATTTAGATATTGAATTTTGTTCAAATTACAGACAGCTTCTTATGTCTTAGGGAGCGTCTATGGCCCGGATGCTTTCTGGTTTCCTGAATGAGAATTTATTTATCAGTGCACTTAAGGTGAGTTTACAAAATTGTTGTTACTTGAAAGGCAGGAAACATAAATTGCTTTGGCAATTTATGTAATAAATTGCATAGTAATTTTATAGTAATAGTAATCTTAACTTTTCTATTTTTACAGTCGTATTTGGAGACATTTTCTTACTCAAATGCTGAACAAGATGATCTATGGAGGCATTTTCAAATGGTAGCTGTCCTACTTCCTGACATGTTTCTACTGAGTTGTTTTGTATGATAGGCTTCAACAAGATCGGGCAGCCATGTGTGTACGGCAATGCCACAGGAAAACAATTTTGCTTTGTTTATGAAACTCCGTTAGGTTGAGCTTTTCTGTAGTCTTCACCACTGTATTCCTATGCCCAGAAGAGAGCATGTACATATTAGATCCATAAATATGTGCTCAGTGAATGAATGAATGAATGAATGAATGAATGAACAAACTCAGGAGCCATTCAGAGCTAAACAGAGTTCTGAATTTAGCCCAGAATATCATCCACTGGGAATTACTACATAGAACAGCTATGTAGTTAGGAGATTGCTACCTCAAAAGATTTTGATGATAAATATCTGCTTTTTTGATGACTTTTTAAAACAGGCCATAGATGACCAGAGTCAAATTGTTTTGCCAGCAACAATAAAAATCATAATGGACAGTTGGACACACCAGAGTGGTTTTCCAGTTGTTACCTTAAATGTATCTACTGGCATCGTGAAACAGGAGCCATTTTATCGTGAAAATGTTAAAAATCAGACTCTTCTAACTCACAAGTAGGTAGATTTGCTCGTCTGTCTTCATTTTTCTTGACGTTGAGCTCTGATCAGATGGAAACCAGCCTATGAGTGAGGAAATATAACCCCTACTGGCTACATACCCTTCTGCAAAGTGACTCTGGGATGGTGACTTAGAAGTCCACGCAGGATGTTATTGAGGTGCTAAGATGAGGTAGAGCCCCTGATGTCCTGAGCTAGGCCAGAGACCTGCATTAAGGGATTCGAGTAGTGCCCCTCCCCTGGGATTAGGGCCATACCACTGACCAAAGCTTTGGGTGTTATGTATTCCTTTTTCTTTCAGACAGAGGTAGTGCATTACTCGAGATTCTGGTTGTGAGGCAATAAGATAGAACTGTGGATGACCTCATGTTAGTTAAGAGAAAAGAAGATCCTGTTGCAAGGTCATCTTCTCTTCTCTAGAAATAGTACTGAATGGTAATTAAGTCCTTGAGAAATAGTTCTGTATATGTCTGCACATGCACATATGTGTGTATTTGTAGCCATACCTATAATATTAAAATTATGACCTTTAGATACCATTAGACTTGGGTTCAGATATTGACTTCACCAAAATTCAAACCTTATCCTCATAAATATGCATTAATATAAATTATATATATAAAGGTAAAGAATAAAATGTTAAACTATTTAGCTTTGAAAAGCTACCTTGTTTAGAACTAAAATATTATATCATTCTTGTTGAACATAGAGATTTAAAGAAAAGTTTCAAATCAAAAGCTATTAATGCAAAAAAAAATCATTATATGGTAAGTCTTATTTAAAGTTTCTGAGTTTCATTTGTCTTATCTATAAATAAAGTAAACATAATGACATGTATCCTTGGAGGTTGGTTTAAAAATGAAATGAAATAATGAGTATACAGTGGCTTAGCATTCATTAATTTCTCCTTCCCTTCCCCTCTCTTAACTCATTAGATAATTTTCAACTGTTTTTGAGTTTTGATCCTCACATCTCATTGTAGTAAGTATCAGCACAAATCAGTAATTAATTTTTAAATACCACCACCAAAATTTTCAGGTCATCCTACTCTTTCTTTAAAACCCCAGGAGAAAGGAACAGGAGAGAGACCTGAAGGTCCCTTCTCACTGTGATATTCTGTGACTGTAAGAGGTATGCCTTAGTTATCAGATAAAACACAGATCCTCAGTTTAAAGTCATTGAGAAAGCGGACTAGTGGGCATTAGAGCAAGATTGGACATATTGCCCAAACTCCAAGTAGTGTGTCCCTTCAGATAACTAATGGTCAGTCCCTTCGTCCAGGTCACGTCCACCAATGCAGGAAGAATGTCAAAATTCAATAAAAGTGAATAATCTGGCTGAGTCATGCTGAACACTTTTCAGATGGGAAGAAAGCTTGAGGCAGAATGTTTGTCAAGCATTTTCTTCTTAAATTACCCTTTACCTCTCTTGGCAAGGATAAATTTGGGTTTGTGTGCAACATTTGAACAACCTCTGAGTAAGGCCAGGTGGCTATAATTTAATATAAATAGGCCTTGAAAGTTTCAGATATAAGATAGTTTTAGTAGCTACCTTAAGTTATAAGAAGAAATAAATCTATAAGACACAATGAGAGAGAGTAAATAGCCAAAGCAAAACCAGCTTGTAAAAACAAGAATGAATAATCCTCAGAGGAAAATCGTATATATCCAGAGGGAATGGCCAAAAATTTTGAGTTCTGTCTGTTATTTTATTATCTCATTTAAAATAGTCTTATTGTTTATATTTTCATGTGTGAAAATTAACTGAATTTTAAAATTTTTTCCAATAAGTGCCACATGGATTGTACCTATTCTTTGGATAAAAAGTGGAACTACACAGTCTTTAGTCTGGCTAGATAAAAGCAGCAGTAAGTAACAAATTTTTAAAATTTCTTCACATACATATTTGAATATATATTATATATAAAGGCAAGGAATAAAATGTTGAAATATCTAGCTTTTAAAAACTATCGTGTTTAAAATATTGTATCATTCTTGTTGAACAGAGAGATTTAAAGAAAAGTTTCAAATCAAAAGCTATTAATAGAGAAAATATATATAATTATTTGGTAAGGCCGATATATATGTTAAGATTTCTTTCTGTTTTATTGGGTTTATTGTTTAGAATTAAAAGGATATATTATAAACATGTATTGAAATATTTTTTTAAATGTATCATTTCAAAGTTTTCACATATTTCTTTGTAGAAGTATTCCCTGAAATGCAAGTTTCAGATTTTGATCATGACTGGGTGATTTTAAATTTGAATATGACTGGATATTATAGAGTTAATTATGATAAATTGGGTTGGAAAAAATTAAATCAACAACTTGAAGAAGATCCTAAGGTAAGGCTATTTTTTATTCCTTTTATTAAATAACATTTATATTGCAGTCTCTAGCCTTTTAGAGTTGAGCTTTCATACACCTGTCTGGTGTACCTACCCTCATCACCACCCCTCACCCCAAAGCACACTGGAGGGTTTTTATTTATTTATTTATTTGTTTGTTTGTTTGTTTCATAGAAAGAGGAGATTCGGGTTGAATGTATTATGTTTTTGAACATTAATCCTACTTTTCCACAACAATGTTACCTTTCTAGGTAAAAATCAGAATACATTTTCCTATTAACCATTAATTTTGTCATCTTAGGCAAGTTATTTAAATGTTCTGCTTCCATTTCTTCACTTAAAAATGAAAATAATGTATCCTTTTTATTCATCATGAGGATTAGAGATGATGTAGGTAAACATATACTTAAAATTTCTAAGCTCATATGTTAATTTCCTAAAAACTTGATTCTCACTCTCCCTCAGGGGAGAGAAATTAATTTACAAAATATCAGCAATAATCTGCTATCACTTTAATTTGTAAAACAACTGTAAATCATTATGCAACATAAAAATGTTAAAATCTTGGCTAGCTCTAATCAAATTTTAATTAGTCGAATTAAACCAAATCTCCACTGATGGAGAAGGATAATGGCCTAGTCTATAGAGTTGGCTCAGCTATGAAACCTTAAGAAGAAACCTTGAGACTCCACTTGCAAAACTATGTAAAAATGAGAATACATTTGAACTAAGATATCTTAGGTGTTTCTTCAAGTGTCCTCCAAGATGTGCATGCAGCAGCATCTCTAGAAGAGACAGTATGGTATATTTGGTCCAGAGCATGGGTTTTAGGTCAGGTAGGTTTGTGTTCATATTTTTGTACATCATTTACCAGATGTGTGACCTTCGGCCTTTTATTTGTCTTATTTTTTTATTTGCCTTATTTTCTTTATCTGTATAATAATTCCTTATCTGTGTAACAGACCAATCTTAAAGGGTTGTTGCAAAGATTAAATGGGGTGACACATGTTGTATGCTTAACATAGGCCTGATACAATTCAGAACATATTCAGCAATTTTTAAAAATTATGATCAAGCTTTTGAATAAAGCTACAAACACCACTTATAATATTTTACTTTTAAATCTTTTTCAGAGTAGCTAAATTCTTGTTAATTTCTAAAAGTACTATAAGCAATGGATATACTAGAGTACGCCATTATAGTAATGATTTTCTTGAAATTATTGTAGATTTACTTATTGTAAAACTGAGATCAGTTATTCCTACAATATAATTGGTGAACAAATAAAATAACATTTTTATTAATATTAATCTAGAAATTAAGCCTTGCTCAGATATTCAAAGAGTGTTGTTAAGATAGATTTTCTAGGACCAAATATATGGAAATTCTGGGAAATGTTGAAGGCATGTGATAAGCGGCTTTGGGCATCCTCAGGACACTGAGGCTGAGGCAGAGTCCCGTGGCCTGGCAATGTCAAGGAGCTTAAACAGAAGCCTAAGGAGTTAGGTTGCAGTTGGCTGGCCCCTGGTTCTCCATAATTCAGAGGACTCTGCTGATGGTATTGTGTCAAAGTAAAATCTTAAGGGAGATACCATTTAAAAGAGTAACAGCATTACCAAAACAGGGCAAGTAATATTTATTTAAGGCCTCCTATGCCAAAAAATTCCCCTGACAATAATTTGGATATAGTAATACAATTTAATATATACTTTCTGTCTTGGAGAGGCCTTTTAAACTTGGCCTCCTGTTTTATTTTTTAGCATACTGTTTTCAGGGAGCATTTCGGCAAAACCCTCTGCCATACTTAAGTCTTATGATTTGTGTCCAACGAGATCATTCATCAAAAACAGAAGTATAATAAGTAAATTATGGGGATACCCTTAGTAATCATCATTTCTCTGCACGAGACAATTCACATGAAAGTGTCTTGTAAGCAGCAATGATCTTTAAATGTTATTATTTTGAAAATTAATTTTATACTAAAAAAATGTTCTCATCTTTTCCTGCACGTATTGGGATCTAATTTGCAGGCTATTCCTGTTATTCACAGACTGCAGTTGATCGATGATGCCTTTTCCTTGTCTAAGTGAGTATCTTTTCTTCTCTCATGGTTTTAGAGCATACCTCAAAAACTTTATAAAAATGATAACCTCATTACTGTGAAGTCGATATTTTAGTCTATCCAGTCCCTAACTTATTAAGATTAGGATCAAATTCTGTGGTTATAAGTGGGATTTTATAGCACAAAATTTGAGAAATATGCAATGTGAATAAACTTTAAGGGCATTATACTAATGAAATAAGCCAGTCACAACAATACTGTATGATTCTACTTATATGAGGTACTTAGAGTAGTCAGAATCATAAAGACAGAATGGTGGTTGCCATTCTGTCTTGTGAGACAGACAGAGAGGTGTTGTGAGAGAAAAGGGGAATGGGCAGAAATACTTTAATGGAAATAAAGTTTCAGTTTTACAAGATGAAAAGAGTTAAGGAGATGGATGGTGGTGATGGTTACACAACATTATAAATGTAATTAATACCACTTAGTTGTATATTTAAAAATGGTTACAAAGTAAATTTTATGTGATCTGTGTTCACACAATAAAAAAAAAAGGCGGGGGTGGGGGGAAGCCAATTTAAAAAGTCATATCAGGAAAGAGCAATAATGTCTACTACAATTAGGAAGCCATAGAAGACAATGCTTTTTACAACAATTTGAGAGGAAAGAATACGTTCTTTCTCAAGTCAAAACTTGGCAGTCAAAGTCCTATATATTTTCAATTAAATTAACTTAGGTACAATAAGATTTAAACTGATTATGGAGACTTTTTTAAAGGGTCTTAAAAGAACAGCAAAGATGATTCAATGTTTAAAAAGGAACCCCTTTAAGGAAAAGTTTTAAAAGGATGTAGTAGAGAAGATATAAATAGAAAAAAGATAGTAGTGTTTAAGTATTTTCAGAATTATTACAAAAAGTATAAGCATCATTATTTTTAAACTCTCAATCAGGAATAAAAACTTAAGTAAACAACAAGTGATCAGGCTTGCATTTGTAAAGGCTGTTAAATATTAAAATGGATAAATTTAGGAAGATTGTAGATGTGTTCATATTTTTCTGTGATATTGGAAGATAAAGAAATAAAGTAGCTGATGATTCTGCTCCCCAACCCCCGCCAAAAAAAAGACTTGCTGCAGATAAGTAGACTATGAATTGAGATTGTGAAGTGGTATGTGTTATCCAAGGGTGATGGCTGTAGGTATAATTTTAATGATATGGCCTGTATTTTAACATATTACAGAATTATTAATTTTATTTATATTAGATTTACTTAATATAAACTATGCTGTTAACTATTTCACCAGGTAAATTACTATATGTTTAGAATTTAAATTTCAGACAATAAAATTAAGAAGAATACGTAATAAATTATCCAATGTATTCGTTCTTTCTTTGGCCTGTCATATTTCTTGAATGAATGTCTACTTGGTTTGTCCTTCATTTGGTACCTACTTTTCCCCTCTATGACCTGCGATGCTCTTCTTTGCTCACTACTTTGCTGAAACTCCTCTGTAAGATCGCCACGACTTTGATACTGTTTACCTCCTGGAAACTTCTTTTTTGTAATCCTGAGACTTCAATATGCAAACCTGGTTTTCCTCATTTATCTGACGTCTCTTCTTCCTACTGCTGTGAGTGACCTTAAGACCAGTCAGGGTTATGTTATTTTCTTCGATCTTTCCATTGAATAACTCATGGTTTCAGTGATTATTTTATTATGTACATGTACAGTACCTAACAGATATAAGTTACACAATAAATATTTGTGGGAGGTATACTGATGACTTCTAAATCTACATCTCTACTTGTCTCTTCCTTTCTTCTGTTTATCTTATGGTCATTTAAATTCTGTACCTTAAATATTGAACTTTATTTCTGTCTCTAAATTGTTCCTGCTATTATTTTTTTCTCTTTTTCTCAAAGGTACCACTATTCTTCCCATCACCCAAACTTGAAACTTTGTAGATATCCTGGACTCTCATACATTTCCCATCTTGTCACCATGTCTTATCTCCTCATTCTTGGAAAAGTCTTTTGGATTCTCACCTTACTTACTGCTTTCACTGCTTCCATACTAAGCCAAGCTTTCATCATCTTTCGCTTGGCCTATTAATTAGTGTCTAGCCTTTGGTTCCTTTGAATTTCATTCTATCTTCCTCAACACAATTACAATAAAATTTTTAGGCATCAATTTTAAGATGTTACCCAGTTGTCTAAACATCTTCCTACCACATGTAAACTCTTCATTTTGACATGCAAGGCTCTCCACAGCTTTGATCTACTTTACCTATTAGCCATCATCTCTCAACTATACACAGAAGAAATCCTCTGCCTTGGGTTAGCTTGGTCTGCCCATCACACTAATTCCCACTTTATCTTCTTTGTCCTAAGCTGTCTTCCTCTTTTTCTCAACCTAGTTCTATCTTACCTATTCTTCATAATTCTTCTCAAATTCCTCCTCCTGGAGGCTTCCCTGACTTTCCATGCAAATGTTTTTCTTCTTTGCTACCTTATTGTATCCATTGTCTTTTCTAGGGATTTATTAATAGCTTCTTACACATAAATCTCAGCTCCCCACTGAAGTAGTAAGCTTCTCAATAGTAGGCAAGACCATAGTCTTATATTCTAGTTTGTGTTCCCACTAGTATCTGGCATAACATTATATAGAGACTGATTTTTAATTAATAATTGTTAAGTGGAAATTATACTCTCATAAGAATGCATACTAAATGCACAAATATTCTTTTGCCACATGATTAAGCCAATATTTGGCCTAGATTTTCTATAACTTCCAGGAATTTGGGCACTTGAGCATACCAAATTGAAATGGAAGATCTGTCAACATTTTGGTTCCCATCTTATCAATGAGATGGGAACTTACCCTCTAGTTTCTTGATTTCACATACCTTATTGAAGTCAAACATTGAAGCATGGAAAGTATGCAAATCATTTAGCAAGTGAAGGTGTTTTTAGTGTGTGTGTTTTTAAACCAAACAGAAACAATTATATTGAGATTGAAACAGCACTTGATTTAACCAAGTACCTTGCTGAAGAAGATGAAATCATAGTATGGCATGCAGTCTTGGTGAACCTGGTAACCAGGGATCTTGTTTTTGATGTGAACAACTATGATATATACCCATTATTAAAGGTAATTTCATTCTTTGTTATGTGGTTAAAAAAATCTGTTCTTTTTGTACTCTAGATAGCATCTGTGAAACAGGTCTTTTCAAAAGTAATAGTCTGTTATGTTAGTTATATATATAAAACATATGTGTGTATATATGTATATACATATATATATGACATATATATATACATATTCATTTTCTTAGGAATGGCTGATTATTCTTAGGAGAAAATACCTTAGTCATAGACCTGGTCTAGTAGATGAGTTAGAGAGAAGTTTGGAAAGGTACTAATTTCTTATTGAAGTGACAATGTGTCCTAAGAAACCAGAAGTGGATGGAAATGGTATGCCTTTTTTCTTATAGAAAAGAATAATATCTATTGGCAACTATTTTCCTAAAAGATTGTTAGTCAAACAGAATGACTTTTAACGACCTTGTATTCATAATTGAACTACTCTCATTTGTAGGGCCAGCACTTAAAACCAGAGAGGCATGTTCCAGAAAAAGTAAAAGTTTGAAACTGCTTTCGATGTTGCAAAGAGAGAGAGGGAAGTTAGAATTAATGAATGAAGAAATGACATGCCATCAAAACTGAAACAATATAAAAGGAGAAAAGTTTCATTATTAGATCTTAAACAGTGATCATAAGAAAGACGGTACAGGTAAAATCAAAGCAAAGGTTAGGGAGCAACCCTTCGGAGAGTTAAGGGCCATCAATAAGCCAGAAAGTATGTTAGGTGATGATTCCAGGTGAGTTGCTGGGACAGTCAGAGGGTGAGATCGCAAATACCTCAGGGTTCCTTTTTTTTTTTTTCCTACTGTTCAAAGTACCATCGGGAACTTACTCGAATGTGGGAATGGTCACCAACCGAAGAAGGCAATTAGATGTTTGTAGGATCAAGGTGGCTCATTGATAATATCCGATGACTGGTTCTGAGTAAAAAAGTAAACACTAATACTTGCTTTTAAAGAATTTTGATGAATATCATCTAGTTTATTATCAGAGATTTCTTGTAAAAGTGTAACTTTTATAACCTTATTTACCAATTGATAGCTCAATTGAAGAAAGTTTATTTCAAACTCAGGGCTAAAATTTGTCCAAGGCATAAATCAGTTCCCCTTATTTTCTTGGAGGTATGTGTACTAAACATTGACGTTTTAAGTTAGAAAGTTTAATAGTTTTAAATTTTTTACACTTTTTTTTTAAAAAATTTGATGACAACCAGAAATGTTTGGAATGATAGTAAATGATAATAACAACTAATATTTATTAAGTTCTTACTACGTGCTAGGAGTGAGCTTACATACATTATATGTATGTAATTTTACAAAACTGTAAAATTGATATTATTGTAAACTCCATTTTTTGTGCAAGAAAACTGAACCTAGGGAGGTTAAAAAATAAATCAGTTACACATTCCTAACAAATAAAAATTATTTCTGAAGAAGTATCTGTCTCTATTAATGTCTTTTCAGATAAAGAGAAATACAGTGCAAATTCAGTGTTATGAGCCAGAACTAACAGTATATTTTCTTTATTGTTTATAGAAGTATCTATTCAAGAGACTTACCTCAGTATGGAATATCTATTCAACTATAATTCGTGAAAATGTGGCAGCATTGCAAGATGACTATTTAGCTCTGTAAGTATTTTTTGAAGAGTGATAATTGAATAAAATGATTCATATTAAAATAGATAGGCTTCCATATTTACATAATAAGATCTTAATACTTATGATTCACTGAGAGAATTTGTATGCTTTTTGAGAATAGATAGCTTTGAAATTGTTGAGCTACATGTATCCTAATAGGAAATAATAGTTTGGGATCTTAATTTACCTGCAAAGCACATATGTGTACACACAGGAATGTATAGCTCTATATTCTCAAATCTCAGGCTACTGGTTGAAACTGTAAGAGTATCATACTCTTGGTGAAGGGTTTTACCAAGCAAAGTCAGCCTATATCAATTGAAGGGCATGGGAAGGCCTCTAGGGAAAAGGGTACCCTCTTTATATTATTGGTGACAGAAGTTCTGTCACTGTGCAAATTTGATGAGACAGGCTGACAGTGAAATATATTAGTCATTGTGTGTGAGCATAGTCTTGCAAATGATTTTCACATCATTGGTTTGATGAGGGGAGTAAGCATGTTGTTGCGTTGGTCTGGGAAGGGGGCAAAAGGCAAAACAGGGCTGTGGTACCACTGGCCGCCCTCTGACCCAAGGTTTGTGTGTATATGCTGGGCTTCTAGGTTTAGGGAGGGAGTTTGTAATCAACAATGGTACATGAATTATATTTGCAGCTCTAGTTAATATCAAGCCAAAATCAATTTGACTGAGCAAGAAATACAAAATATACAAAATATGATTATTCTCTCTCAAGAGTATCCTGAGAAGAGAAAATTTTAGTGCTAGGGTCTGCGGCTGGAATGACATACGGCTGAATGGACAAGTAGAAGATGGTGATGACTAGCTGGAATAGTGAGTATGTAGGCAAGTAGTGTGAATAAATGGGAAGGCAAAAGTGTGCTCAATCAGGCAGCACACATGTCAACATGCACAACACAGCCATATCTTTGGTTCTCCTAAATTGGACAAAAGTGACCTGCTTTTTGTAGCATGCCAGAGTTAGTTCTCTCCAGAGCAACCTTGGAGAGTTAGACTGTACTTTTAGAGAACTCCCTCTTGCTGTAGCCAGCTTAGAATGGGCGGGGAGAGAGAGTGAGTGTGTAAATGAATGCTCAGAACTGTCTCTCAGAGGGCCTCTGCCCTAGGACATTCCACTCCTGCTTATCAGAAGGTCAGGCCAAGCTGGGTTGAAAGTGGAGGGTGGAGCAGTAGAGATTTGACTCTTCATTTTCTGGACGCTTATGGCCAGTTTTAATTTCTTATCTCTGACTCCAAATTCAAAGAGTGTAGGGAGACATTCCTCAAGGCGCTGCTTATCTGGATTTATTGTTCTTCACTGTATTCTTTCCAACGTTTTTTCATTTTGAACCATAATGTGTACCCCTTCTCAACTATAAAAACAAACCAAAACCAAAACTTCTATTCTTTTTCTGCACATAAATGTAATAGCCAGGAGTTAAAGAAGAAACAAGCTTAAGTAAGGAAAAGCACATTGTTGAAGGAGAGAAATAAACTATTCCTGTTCCTTTCCATATAAAGAACTTTATTTTTAAATGTATTAGATCAAATACTCTAAAGTCATTTTTTTATCCATAAGACAATTACTGTAAAAGGGAGGAAAAATAAATTGATAACAGATGTGGAGTGTGTGTACACTGTGTGTGATTGAGGAAGATGAAGGATGGCAGTAATTTATTTCTAACTTTTCAAAAAATACCAGTCTTAGGAGTTTATTTGGTGCCTGATAGCCTCTCACAAATATTTATTTGAATCTTAAATGCATTTGCTATCCACAAAAGCTATTTTTTAGCAAACTTGATGTTATTAGAAGGATGTTTTAAAATACTCATTCTTCTATAAAACATTTTCTTGGAGGCAGAAAAAATAATGTAGTAATGCAAAATAAATGTTTTTCTTTGACTTTTCCTTCAAGAATATCACTGAGAAAACTTTTTGAAACTGCCTGTTTGTTGGGCCTTGAAGACTGTCTTCAGCTGTCTAGAGAACTCTTCAAAAACTGGGTGAACCATCCAGAGAATGAGTAAGAGTGATATTGCAATTGTCCTTGTTTTTGTCCTGTTTCAAGACTAACAATTTCTCTGTCTTTTGATGCTCTTACTGTGAGAGTGATTGTTTTCTTTTCACTTGGTTAATCTCTCTCATCTACTATTTTTTTTTCAAGTGTCCTTTTTTTAAAAAATATAATTGTGTAATGTAGGTCTGTGCATAACAATAGATTAGAATTTATACAGTGATTGTTGCCTAGGACCTATCATCGCCAGTGCTTTCTCTATAAGCACTTATGATTATTTTGAGTCTTATTTAGGTTGTTTTTTATGATTGTCATATATATATAAATCATATATATAATCTCAGCTTTCAGTGAGACTAGAAACTCATAAAGAGATGCTCTGAAACATGTGTATGTATGTGTGTATGTAAATATATGTTTGTGTGTGTGTGTGTATATATATATATGTCATATATATATGTATGTGTGTGTATATATATATATGTCATATATATATGTATGTGTGTGTGTATATATATATGTCATATATATATGTATGTGTGTGTGTGTATATATATATACACACACACACATACATATATTTACATACACACACATACATACACATGTTTCAGAGCATCTCTTTATGAGTTTCTAGTCTCACTGAAAGCTGAGATTAAGACTGTCATTTTGGTTTTATTATATTATCTTTAAGATATCACCTAAGATGGACTCTTAGGAAATGTGATAATAACATATGAAACCAAACTTAATTATCAATATATACTTACCGTTTGTACTATTCTAATTTAATTTCCCTTAAAACCCCTTAGTTCTTAAACTAATTTGATCAAGATATCTTCTCATGATAGTAATGCTAATGACAATTCCCAAAGTTGTCTTTTTAGATCCCTACTTTTGGCCTTTATAGCTGAGATCTCAACATTTTTTTTTTCTAGATATATACTTCTAAATATATGACAATCTAGATAAACATATAACTTAACTACTATAAGAAATTTTATTGCATGTTATATTTTACAGAATACCTTATCCAATTAGAACTGTGATTTTATGTTATGGCATTGCCTTGGGAAGTGATAAAGAATGGAACTTTTTGTTAAATATCTACACTAATAACACAAAGGAGGAAGAAAAGATTCAACTTGCTTATGCAATGAGCTGCAGTAAAGACCCATGGATACTTAACAGGTGATTATGGTCAACTTATCTTGAAAGGTCCAGGTGAAAGGATGCAATTAATAAACCAAAGAGAAAAAAATAGAAATGTACTAAGATAAAAATTAATAAATATTTGTGAATAACTTAGAATCATATGGAATTTTAATTTCACTTATATAAATTAACTTTTTGTATTGGATAATTCTTACATATTTATTTTCTGCATATACATTTTTGTAGATATATGGACTATGCCATCACTACATCTCCATTCATTTTTAATGAAACAAATATAATTGAAATTGTGGCAGCATCTGAAGTTGGCCAGTATGTTGCGAAGGAATTTTTAGTCAACAATTGGCAAGCTGTGAGTGAAAGGTAAGAAGAAAATACGAGACCTCTCTTTTATTTAGGTCATGGGTTTAGTGCTAGAAGCTTGGCTTTAGTTTAGCTAGGTCACAAAAGTCCTTTGCACTGACTAGAAAAATGATGATTTTTCCTGCACTTATGTCTCACCAAAAACTGGCTATGTTATGGAAGAGAAGGTCACATCCTCAGTTCTGGCTTCCATATGAAAATGGATTTGCATGAGATAGTTTCATAACACAATTTCCCCATTGTGCCCACTAAGAAGTTTGTCTTCAGAAACACAGATTAGAACAAGTCATGTTATTTGGTATGAGTGTATATCATCCATTTATTTATTTTGTGAAGTATATCACCATATCTTTAAGAAACTACAAAGCTCATCGACCTGGGTTTTGTTCATGTCTTTTATTTGTCAGATTCCCTTTACATATTTGGCTTCCATATTTTTGAACTTTTTAATATTTCTCACCATTTAAGATTAAATCTGCTTGTTTCCTAGCCCATATATTAAGTAATATAGACATTAACATGCAAATATCAGACAGCATGCCCTTAATGGCTAATCTTTCTAGAACATTACTTAACCATACATTCCTAATAGGCACATACTGTAGCGTTAGCAGATGCAAAATAGCCAACAGTTCAGGTCAAAACACCTGTAAAGTTAGAAGATACTTTTTGTAAATAAATTTATTTGAAACAGAAGTATATTTAGAATAAAAATGTTTAAGAATGTGAATATGGTTCTCTTAAAGAGCAAAGCAATGAATGGATTTGGCGGGGGGTGGGGCGTGGTAAACATTTATTGAACACCTTTACAACACCAAAAAATGTGGTTTAAAATAAAAAATAAAAAATGTGTAGATAAAAGCTTATTTGTACAGTTCCATTTTTCTGGCTAATCCGTGGGTCACATATAACCTACTCACATATTGAGAAACTAGTCTTTATCTGCTATTTTAAATTATTTGTCATTCTAGGTTCATTTCTTTAGAGGGCCTTCTGAATTCCTTAAATTTCCTGGGGTCCCTAAAGCTTTGGGGGTAAATGGTGCTTCCATTTTTGCTTAAATCATTAATGATAATCCCTTCCTTCCTAGGTCCTACTTCTCACTGGGAATTTGGGAGTTGGGCTATAAATCAGAATTATTTACAAAGATCCCCTTGCTCCAAGAGATTTTAGATTAAACTAGCGTCATAGGGTTGTCTGCTGGTTTCTGTTTTCTCTCCCAGTACCTTGTAAGAAAAGCTCCCTCCCTATGCTCAATCTAGTTCTGACAATCCCCGGCTTTGCCAGGTCCGTGAAGCCATCTACCTTCTTGCTGCTGTAGTCATGTTGCCCAAGGTCCTTCACTTCTGCTACAATCTTTGACTGTTTTCTTTCAGAACCGCCTGCTGAACAATCTAGTAGAGATTTTGGAATTAAAATGTTGAAAGAACAGCTCCTTTAAGAAATATGTCATGATTTGCCTGACAGCCCAATTTGTAATCACCATAGGCTGCCACATTCTCTATTCTTTCTGATGCACAGCTGGGCCCTGAGGAAAATGCAGGTTCACTTCCAGGCTTAGTATTTAGTAGTGCCTGGTACTTGGTGTGCACTTGTGTTAAGGATTGTATGTATTGTGGCTTAAGATGACATGTTGTCTGTCAGCCCCAGGCCATATCCACCCTAAGCACAAACCAGACACTTTCTAATGTGACAGAGCTTCAGAATCACCTGGAGTGGCTAAGTCACCTAAGGACTCCCAAGCCCACCTAACCCTTTAAAATCAGAATCTGCCGGAATAGGGCAGGAAATCTGTACCTTTCACTAGCTTCCCAGGTTACTCAGGTATAGTTTAACATGGAACCAGTTGATACCAGATTAAAAAATATGTCTAAATCTACATTGATCAACATGAGAGCCAGTAGATAACATGTAGATAATGAATTTTAAATTAATTAAAGTGAAGTAAAATTTAAAATTCAGTTCCTCAGTTGTAGTAGCCCTGTTTTAAGTGATCAATGTGGATGGTAGCTGTCCTGTTAGACAGCTCAGATATCGAACGTTTCCATCATTGCAGAAAGTTCCACTGGACGGCATTGCTCTCCAGGGTAAACCAGCCCTCTTATACCATACACAGCACATGTGCCAATTAAGACCCCAAAATGGTTTTGAGCAACCCACGGAAAAGACTGCTCTCAATTTAAGGGGCTGTAAGTGTGTTTTAATTTTTATTACTCAGAAGAACCTTTTGTTTTTTCACATTTATAGAAAAGAAACATACTCCAAGAAGCCCATGGTCTAGCAATTTATTTAAATGGTCTATATAACTATATTAAATAATCGAGAAGGAATTTTTTAAAAACTCCAAATGGGAGACTGGGCAAAATGGTGTAGATGATAGAAGCTTCGCTCATTCCCTCTTGTGACCACATCAAAGTTGAGACGGAAACATGAAGCAAACAGCAAGTAGAGTCACCTGGGGTCTAGATGAACAGAAGCCCTACAGCTAGGGAGAGAAAAGAAATCACCCTGCAGTGGGAGGAGGTAGGAGGGGGCGAAGACAGGATGCTGCCCAGTCCTAGTGGCTGAGTGGGACAGAGGCTATGGCAGTGGCAGCTGGCAGGTGTAGACATTCCTCTTAAAGGGGCCAGTGTCTACAACCAGATTTTTGCAGTGACGGACCTGCTCTCTCTGGTCCAGCTCAGGGGCATGAGAGCCTTACAGGAGGACACTGAGTTGTCTGAGCGAGGGCCAGAGGCAAGGCTCTCTCCTGGATGGAAGTGTCAGCAGTATCTATTGTCTTTCTGTTGAGTTCTCCGCACTCCCAGTGTGCAGCCACAGTGCCACCATAGCTGAAATGTCATCAAACTGGATAACAGAGGCCACTCCGCTGAGAGAGTTCCCTGAAACTCAGCCTCTCCCAACTTGTGACCCTACCCAAGCCACATCCAGTTATGTCCTTGGTGAGTCATGTGCTCCTTGCAGAGAAGCTCCAAGAAACACTAATGGCAGCTGGCCTTGGTTTCTGGCATGGCCTTTTGAGGCAGCTATAAGCACAGCATCTGTGGATTGTTTGCTGAATCTTAACAGGTGGCCCTGGAGGGGCATGGGCTGGGCCTGAACTTGACTTGCAGCTGAACTCCTCTTAGGACTACGCTACTGGACATCTACTACACAAAGCCATGCTAATATCGGAAGACTTAGGAGCTTTGATTGGTATAGAAACAGACACAGAAATGCAGCCAAAATGGGAAGACAAAGAAGCAGAAACCATATAAGAGAACAGAACAGAGATCCAGGAATAATAGAGTCAAGCAGATGCAGAGTTCAAAACACTGGTTATAAAGGTACTCAATGAAATTAAAGGAAGTGTAGATGAACTCAGTGGAAACTTTAACAAAGAAATAGAAAATATAAAAATAGAAATGGAAATTATAAAAGAGAACCAGCCAGAAATGAAGAACACATTATCTGAGATGAAGAGTATATTAGAAGGAATCAGCAGAATGGATGAAGAAAAGGATAGAACCACCGATATAGAGGATGAGGAAGCCAAGGACACCCAATCAGAATGACAAGGAAAACATAACCAAGAATATAATAATAATTTAAGGAGCCTATGGAACAAAATTAAGGGTAACAACGTCTGTGTTATAGGGGCACTTGAAGAGGGATAACAAGAAGTTGAAAATATATCTGAAGAAATAAATGAAAACTTCCCTAATGTGATGAAGGAAATAGACATACAACCCCAGGAAGCTCAGAAGGTCCCCCGAAAATGAATCCAAAGAGGCCCACAGCAAGACACATAATTTAAATGCCAAAAGTTAAATACAAAGAGAGAATCTTGAAAGCAGCAAGAGAAAAGCAGTTAGTTACCTACAAGGGAGCACTCATAAGACTGGCAGCTGATTTCTCAAAAGAAACTTTGTAGAACAGAAGGACTTTGCACAAAATATTCGAAGTGAGAAAAATACAACCAAGAATACTTTACCCAGCAATGCTATCATTTAGAGTCAAAGGACAGATAAAAGAGCTTCCCAGACCGGGAAAAAAAAAAAAAAAAAACCCAAACAAACAAAAAAACAAAAACTAAAGGAATTCATCAACACCAAGTCAGTATTACAGGAATTGTTGAAAGGACTTCTTTAAGAAGAAAAAACATGAATCAAAAACATGAATAAAGAATGATAATAACTGTATCTATCAACAAGTCCCTCAAGTGGAAAAGAATTAAGTGCTCCAGCTGAGAGACAGGGAGGCTGAATGGATAAGAAAACAAGACCCCTTCATATGCTGCCTACGAGAGACTCCCCTCAGATTAAAAGATTCATACAGACTAAAAGTAAGGGGATGGAAAAAGATATTGCCTTAATAGAGGGTATTTCACTGAATGGAATAAGTCAGATAGAGAAAGACAAATACCACATGATTTCACATACATGTGGAATCTAAAGAACAAAATAACAACAACAAAAATGGAAATAAACTCATAGATACAGAGAATATTTTGAGGGCTACTAGATGGTGGGGAGTGTAGGGATGGCGAAAAAGGACGGAGGGATTAAGAAGTACAAATGGATAGATACAAAATAGTCATGGAGATATAAAGTGTAGCATCAGGAAAATAGTTAACAATGTTGTAAAAAATATGTAAGGGGGAAAAGGGGTGCTAGATTGAGTGGGGTGACCATGAGTTATATAGGTCTCTAATCACTATGCTGTATAACTGAAACTAATATATTATTGTATGCCAACTATAACTGGAAAAAAAAACAAAACCAGAACTCATTTAATGGTACAATGTAAATATGAGCAACTAATTGTCTATTCTATTTTAATAAAGCTGGAGAAAAGAAAAACTCTAAATGGATCTTATCATTATCCCCAAGAAATACCTGGAATTATAAATGCATGAACTTTTAACCATGTCTTGAATATTTTTCTTTTATAGACAAAATGCTATGCTCATAAAATAAATGCTTATTTTAGTTATGGTAAATTCATCTCAGTTCACTCCTCTTGTACATTAATGTCCAGTACAAAAAGTCTTTCAGATTCAAATAAATGTGTTTTCTACATCTAATACATTTATTTTTTAGGGTTCAATTTACATTTACCTGTCTTGTTCAATTTTACTAATGGTTTTGTTTAAATAGTAATATTTATGGATTGTTAGAAGGAAATAAGTAACAATTTTAAAATTAATTAAAATATGATATACACTAAAAATGACATAAGAATGCTTACTTCTTTGTATATCAGAATATTTAATTATCAGTTATTAACAGTTATATTTGACATGAATGTATGTGTGTCACTAGTCTTCATATGATGCCACAGTAAAAAAGTATAAGTTAAAAAACTAAACAAGTATTTATGACAAATTAAAATTTATATTAATAATATGGAAAGGATTTATTCTGAATTTGCTAAAATGTAACTGATCACTTACAAGTTGGTACTGAAATTAGTGTTTCTCCAGTATATTCCACTGAGCATTACCCATGGAAGATGTTGATAAACCTTCTGTTAACAAGAAAGACAGTAGCCCAATTCATTTGGAAACTGTTTTAGCCTCCACTTTTGCAAATTCACAGTATATGTTAGCATCATAAAGGATCCAAGAAGCCTTATAGAAGGAATCTAGAGTTTTCCACATACTTTGCCTAACATCTTACAGCTGTAATCCTGCCACATACTATATATGCTAATGTAAACAAAGTGTCATTTGCCAGTAGATCAGTTACAGGAGGAGAAAGACAGATGAGGAAGTTAGTTCTCCAACCTTCTCATCTGGAATTGTAACTAGAACAGCTATTTATTGTTTGCCTATTAACATTTAGGCCTTGGTTTTCTGTTCTATAAAATGAAAGCTATGTATTTGATCAATTCGAAGTTTTTTCTAATAAAGCGTTTTGGATTTTCTATGCCAAGGTACAGTTAGTTCAAGCTGTTGTCAGGGATATAAAGTGATTAGGGTGTAGTAGTACGTGATAAGTGCTGTAGAGGAGAGATGGAGAAGGCTTTGGGGATTCAAAAGTCACCTTTCATATGGAAAGACTGAAAAACTGACTTGGTACTAGTCACAACCACTGGCTAGAGCTTAGGGCACTGAAGGGAAGATAGGGCTGGTCAGGTGTTAGAGTTGAGGAACTGCCAGTAGTAGTTCAGGGACATCTGCTCCCCTCAATCAGGCCCAGAATTCTTCTCAGAAAGCCTAAAAATACATTTTGGAATATTTGATTGAGTAAAACATGTTTAGCTTGGCCCTGCTCCCTCATTCCCATGTGCAGGCACTGCACCGGTTGCTGTGGGATAATTACTTAACTGTTGGACCAAAGGTGATGTTTTGAATACTGATCCAAATGAAGGAACCTCCACTGACCACAAAGACATGTTTCAAGTTATAGCAAAATCAATAAATCAGCTGTAGATAGATTCTTTGGAAGAATGTGTGAATAGAGATGGAGCAATAGGATTTTTGTGATGGTGTTGTATGTGATAGAAATTATATTTATGCCCTTATCATCCTTGTTAAGTTACTTTGGGCTTTCTTAAAACAACGTGGGTTTCACAGCCTACAGGAAAACCCTGGTTTTATGTGAATATAGAATACAAGACAATCAGTTTCAAACGCAACTGGTCCAAATGAATCTTACCTTTTTCTTTACCAAACACTTGATTCTCCTCTGAATACTGTTATATTGTCTGAAGTCCTAAGCTTGCACTTATTTTCACTCCACTTTGTTGTATTTTATGATGGGAAACACAATTGAAAGGATGAAATAGTAGCGTAAGTCAACTGAACGAATTGAGATGTTGTTGGAGTGGATCCATTCCCACTGCCTGTCACAGGAAATCGGATATGGCAGGAGAAAAATAGGAGGGGAGGGGAAATGTGAGAAAGGAGAGGGGCAAAGAGTGAGCCAGACCCAAATCACTGTGCCTGCACTAGCATCGAATGTTATCAATTTTTTTAAAGGGTAGTTACACTGACATCCATTGGTTCTTATTTTTATATTAATTAGAATGTATTTGAATACTGATGGGATAAGTTATTCATTAGGTGAATATTTTTTTCAGTAATATTTCAAAGAGAGTGCTCTCTCAAAAAGAGTGACAAATTCCGTCTGTCTGAAAAATCTCTCCTTTTGAAGGTTGTAAGAACAGGAAGGAATGAAGTATGCCAGACACCCTGATAGGTGCCTTAACATACATCATCTCACTTAATCTCCAGAACAATGCTTCTAACTATATATTATTTCTCACTTTTACAACTTATAAGTTGTCCAAGTTAACTTCAAACTGAGCCCTTGCTTCTTGGGGTAACCTTTCTCCTAAATCTGATAGAAAATCACACATTTAGCACTTTTTCCTCTGTTTTCTACTTTTTTTTTTTTTTAAGGTTGAAACTCAGTTTCTTTGTAAATTTTGACAAGTTTCTTGAGTCATCTCACAGGCTTTTTATACCTGGCCAATAAAACTGGAGAGCAATGAAATATTTCTGCTTTCTCCATGGAAACAAGTTTGCTTCTCTGAATTATACGTAGACTGTCTCTTGTCTTCTACTTTGCTCATGTAGATAGTTTACATTACAGCTGCAGCTTGAAAAGAACAAAAGCACTGTTTCTTGTGTATTATGCCAGTGTGAACTCTTGCAGTTTTTAATTTCAAGTACACATTTCTGAAGTAAATCAATAGTGTGTATTAGCTATCAAGGCAGTTCAACCGTTTCTTATTCAGTCCATTGTATTAACCCTATTTTAATTTTCTTTCTTTTTTAATGCATCCAAAGTCTTTATTTCCCTTTTTAACCACAGCATCACGTTGGGCAGGTATGTATCTGGTCTTTCTCCACGGCAGTGCTTCATGGCTTTTTTAAAGACGATTCTCATCGAATATTCAGGGACACTAAACTAAAAAGGAAATTTTAATGGCCATGTCTATTTGAGGGAGCGTAAGTAGAGCCAGCTACTTGGTCTTAAATGATCACCAACATTTGGAGAATCTCAGGAGACATAGATTCTCTCTCCAAAAAGCATATACAAATACAAAATTTTAAATAAGCTTTCAGGGTATTTTAGTCAGTTCCTGAAGTGGATCTCATATTAACTATTGTTTTTTTTAAGGGGCATAATTTGCATATTTACTTACACTCATACATTTTCTTAATTTAAGGTATGTGACATCTATTCTAACCACCTCATTTAAAAAGATGAAAATAGTTGTCATTATCATTTTTAGGAAGAGCATTTAAGTAAACTTTAAAAGCTATGAGTTATGTAGTATTAAACTATAAATATTTTTTAGTGCTAATAGAATTTTCTATATAATAGATTTTCTATTAAAAGATGAAGGTAAACCAGTTCATGCATGTTTTCTCTTAGATTTGGGAGATAGGAATTAAAAGGGGCTGTATACTTAGCATTTGTCTGGCATACGAAATATAGCTTTAACTTGCAAAACATTTTCCAACTCTAATTAACATCATGTTGCTTTGTAGATATGGAACACAATCATTGGTTACTCTATTGTACATAATTGGGAGAAGCATAAGTACAGATTTACAGATCATAGAGGTAAGGACTTTAGATATTGTGAATTATAATAATTTAGAAGCTACTTTTTCTGTAATTTGGAGTTGCTAAAATTAATTAATATGCTTACCTGAATTACTACATTCTGTGGTCCCATTGTTGCTACTCTTTGCATGAAATGTTTTTTAATTCTGTCTTGCTCCTGAAATAGAGACCATTCTGGTTCATAGAGGGTTGGACTTCAGCTTTTCTTGCAGTAGACTCCGGCCCAGGCTCACAGCCCCAGGCTGGTCCTGACTCCATCCATCTTTCACGTTGCTACCAGCCACTGCCCTGCTCCCAGAGCTTCAGTAGTTTATCTCAGTTTTTAGGAAAATTTTAAATATTTTTATTAGCACACAAAGTCATGCATAATTGATCCCCAGCCTCTCTAGCTTCCTTTTTGCCCACCTCACCACTGAGTGTGAGAGAGCAAGAGAAACAGATACAGATACCCCCAAACACTTTTCCTCTAGCCAAACTCTACCATTTATGGATTTTCTGAAATTATCACGTTGTTTCACACTTGCTGGATTTCAGAAACACTCTACCTTCTGCCTGGTGTGCCCTCCCCATCCCTGTTCTTGGCTGGATAAATTCTAATCATCCTGTACCCCTGCTCTATCCTAGGAGTTTTTTTAATTAACTGATTTATACCCTCTCCACCATGTTCTCAAATCATCCTATGAATATCTTTATCATAGCTGTTACCACAATATACTCTAATCAGTGTGTATATATGTCTATCCTATGAGGATACAATGAGCTCCTAAGGACTGAGACCATATTTTAATCATATCTATATTCTAGAACCTAACACGGGGCTTACAATGTCTAGTTCCTACTTTCCTCTGGGCTGAGATTCACCTTAGGCAGGCTTTCTCCACATAGAGGCAATCATAGCTCCAGGCTTATGTGATCTTTAGCACCCTAGAAGAAAGAATCCTTTCTCACCCAGCTTCAAGCTCCAGCCCTGAAGGAAAGACTCTGTTGGTCCTACTTGCATGACATGCACCAATCACTATATCCAGGGGGAATGAAATATTCTGCTAAGCCTAGCCTGGGTTATATACCCACATTTAGAGCCAGCCCCACCCCCAAACCACAGGCACCAGTTCTGTAAAGAAAAGAGGATCCTATAACCACAAGGTTAACTGAGGAGTGAAAGCAAATGTCTACAAAAAAGCCACACACACACACACACACACACACACACACACACACACACAGTAAAACAAGAGTAAAATATAAATACAACCTCTACACACCCAGTAAGATGAGAAAGATTTATAATACTAATTATTGGCAAAGATGTAAAGCAACTGGAACACTCTCTTATCCTGCTGGTGGGAATGTAACAACTACTTTGGAAAACAGGTGGTATCTTAAAATGTTAATTAGACACATGTGCTTAACCAATTCTGCCTTTAGGTTTTTATTCAAGTGGAGAAATACATGAAAGTTCATAGCGGCTTTATTCACATTAGCCAAAAAGTAGAAGCCATCCAAACGTCCATCAATAGGTGAATGGACAAGGAAAATGTACTATATCCGCACAATGGAATACTACTCTACAATAAAAAAAAAGGGGGGGTGGCAAGTTTGTGCAGAACATGATTGAATCTCGGGATGACTCTGCTGAATAAAAGAAACCAGATACTCTCTAGGAAATGCAAACTAATCTATAGTGACAAAGGCAAATAAATAAGTAGTTGCCTGGGACAGAGAAGGGGATTGGCCTACCTAAGGGCATGAAGAAACTTATACGGGTGATGGAAATGACCGTATCTTGATTGTGGCTATGGTTTCACAGGTGTATACAAGGATCAAAATTCAACTTGTACACTTTACATAGGTACAGTTTATTGTACATAAATTTTATCTCAACAAACTTGATTACAAATTTTTTAAAAATATACAAATACAAATTAACTACGACCTGGAACTATATTACTGAAAACAGAAAAGGTTTGTGTAAATAAGAAAGAAAATCAACTCTCCTACCCCAGCAAGTAAACAAATAAATGTGGGGGTCACAAAGCTCTTGATCCTGAGCAAGAGAGGGAGGGAGGGAGGGAGGGAGGGAAAGGGAGGGAGAGGGAAGCATTCAGTTATGTAGTTGTCATGACAGCTACATAACTGAATGCTTCATTTGGGTTTGGAATGACTGAGGCTGAGCTGTCAGGACCTGGTTTATCATGGATTCTTTGGAAAAGAAAGTGAAGGGCACACCCATACATGCTGGAATGAAAGCTCTTAGAATCAAAACCGAGTTTATGTTGGTATCTTCTAAAGTGTGTCAGTTCATCTTTGTCTCTACAGAACCCAGTAAAGTTTTTTTGTTGTTTAATGAATAAATGATGGCTTTATAAATTTAGCAGTCCTCAAACTTCCAAAACTCTATAGTCACTGATAATTTATTTAAAAAAATGAAAAGTGGATTTAGCAATGATTAAACTATCACTATTTTGAAAACAAGTAAATGAGCTATTATGAATATCTTTGTCAAAAACCTATTAATGCCCAATAGTCCTACTATAATGTGTTAGTTCACATGATAATATCAAAAATAATTACTAAAAAGAAAATAAAAAGTCACACGAGTCCCTTTTCCCACCATATTAGCACAATTTCTATACACTTTCTACTTCTCTTGCTCTCTCCTTATATTCCATCATGCTAGAGCCTAGCCTACAATCCCACAGACCCTTACTCCACTCCCATCCACTGCAGGCACACGATCAAATGGGGCTGTAGGCATATGACTCCCACTGCCTGGCAGGTGTGGGAGAGGATGGGAGATTTCTGGTTCTTTAACCTACTTTTTCCTAGAACTTTCCTTTCCTTTTACATTTTAATTAGTCTTGATAGCCCCATCACTACTCAGTCTCGACAGCATTAGGGTTTAAGTGATATTTGGTGAGCTGATATAGGTACAGAAATCTTGTATAATATCCAGTGAGCATTCATTAAATGTTTATTGAACACCTACTATGTGCTTGGAGAATAGAGCAGTGAATAAAATAGATGAAGTTCCCACTTCATGGAGCTTCCAGTCTACATCTGATTCTTCAGGGTATGTGGTCTCCATCACATTTTCTCGGTCACAGTCTCCCCAGGAACACACAAAATCTAGGGGTACACATTTCTACCCATTCCAATTGTCATCAGCCATTTGAAAAATCATGTTGTGACTTAGCATGAACTCTGTCTTATTTTATCTAAATGAGAAGTTAGATTGCCCTGACCATCTCTTTGTCCTTTCAGCTCCAGCAGTTTTTCAGTCCCATGTTGGAAGAACACCAGAGGCTCACAGTTCATGCCAAATTACAGACAATAAAGAACAAAAATCTGAAAAACAAAAACCAAAGTGCCAGGATAGCTGCATGGCTACGGAAAAACACATAATTTAGTGGCTACTTTAAGCACTCTCCTTGCATATTATAATGTAGTTTGCTCACAGTTTTGTCTTCCAATACTTTGTGAGTCTAGAAAAACCACTTGTTTTATTTGTATTTCAGTCACATTTACTGCTCGAAGTCTTATTCTTCCCACGTTGTCACATTGGCCCTGAGGCTCAGTGATTGCTGAGGATTTTGCCAACATTGCTGTATTTCTGAGGAAGATTTCACTTCAAGTCGAGCTGTAAAAACCACGGAATTTACTTTAAATGACTTATGAAAACAAATTTACCTTGGAAAGTTTGCTTATTCTGTTGTGAAGACCAGTGGATATTAAATCACTGGCTAAATGAAAACATCCTTTTCTGAGGGAAATACAGATTTGCCATACTCTAGGGTTTATTTAATTCAATATTTAAAAGAATAACAAGCAAATAACACAATGGTGTAAGAAACAGAAACCAGAAAAATAATACTCACTAGAAGACAGGAAAGCTGAAGAAAAACAAGTTTTAAAAAGAAGGAACAGACAATTTTATGAGCTATGTTAAGCAGCCCTACTGGCAGGAAATGTGTCTTCTCTTGCCTGTTTCTCACCACAGTGCCCAACGCATCTTGCCACACTTCACTGGCTATTGAACTTACAGTGTTACAAAAAGACCCAGAATCATTGGATCCCTAAAGTGCCTCTAGGCTCGCTGTTGTGGAGGCCAGATGGAGAGGAAGGCTCTGTCCTGAAGCTCTAGACTGTGTATTCATCTGTGGGATAGACGCTCTGTGGGACGGACACTCTTTAAGCCACAGTTTACCAGCGAGGGAAAATAATTATGTCAACAGACAATAGCAATTATGGGCTAATTTTCAGCACAAAAGGAGATCGTCAAATAAAGAGAAATGGAACTAAAAGGCTAACCAGAGCATAATCTTTACAGCTTTGCACTCAGGGGATTAAGTTTGAAATGTGGTTTCATATGGTCAAATTGAAGCTACTTGTAGTTTGGATAACTTTAAACATTTTCATCAGTCACAATGTATGGAATTAGCTTAGTTTTCTTACACCTGATTAAATCAGGACAGCTAAGGCAAATCAATCTACTCTAGAGTTTGTGTGTATATGATTTCATTGTGTTTTAATTTTGATTGTATTTTTATAGACTGGAGGTAAAACTACAGATCTATCTACATCAGAGTGATATTGTAAAGATTAAGGAATATGTCAATTAAAAGCTTTTAAATATGTTATATAAGCTCAAGGCAATGTAATCTAAGGTTCCCCCACCCCCATTTCTTGCATAAGTTAATGCATCCACAAATTGAAATGCAAAACAAAAGTTCATTTTCATATTTGCTTCACAAGAAGATGCTCCCTGAGTGTGAGTGGGAGGCTGAGATTTGGACATGAGGACAAACCAAAGCACAGTCTGTCTACTCAGACTTGACCATGGATCATAGGTCAGAAAGATTTTTCTTTAAACTTAAAAATTTAAAGTTTAAGCAATAAAATACCTCCATGTCTTCAGATTGTTACATACGCGATATCTTCTTGTGTTTTCTTAAACCTTCTTTCTATATTTCCGGTATTTCCTCTGATCATCGATCTCATCTTTTAATAACAAAGTCACACATCCTCTCAACGGCTTTTCTCTGCCTCCTCTTCCTCTCCACCACTTCCACCTCTTCCCTTTCTCCCTCTGGCTCCCCTGTTTTCCTTTCCCCTTTCCAGTTACCTCTATCTGGCTGTCCATGCATTGTGTCCTTGATCTTCTTAGCCCACTGTGTTCTCATTCCACCAAGGGCAGTTGGAGGCTGACACTGGGGCCTAAGTGGACTCTGATGCCTGTAATTGGTGATGCCAAGAACTTCTTGATTCTCTCAAGAAGCACATAGGCAGCACTCTCCAATTATCTATTGATAATTAAAGTCCCATCATATTTTAACTACTATAGTAATTAAACTGTGCCAAAAGTGTTTATCCAATATCGAATGCTCAAATATTTGGTTAATAGTCCTTCCTCTAAAAATGAAAAAGAATTTTGAATAATGTAAAATTTTTCTGACTTGGATGAAACCAATTACTCCAAATAAGCATGACATTTTATTATATTATACCTTATACTTAGTATTAAAAAAGAAGTAATTAGTGATTGATTACTGTGATAGCAATAAGTCACAGAGTGATACCGAGGCACATTTGTTTAAATGGTATAAACAATTAACTAATAAACCAGCTTATCTATTAGCACCACAAATTTAAAAGTTTTTCTGATCCATCCAATTTAGTCTGTTCATCCTAAGAAAAGTTAACAAGATTTACAATGTATTCATGATTTTTTTCAATTTGGTAATTAAAAACTAGTGTTTTCCTCACAATGTTATACTGCTTTCCCGGTGAAACCCATCAGTGACTTTCCAGTTTTAGCTTTAACTGAAAGAATGAATGCTTTAGCCTTGAAGACTCAAGATCCTCTGTAATTTAGAGCCCTAGGGCCAATCTATAAAGCAGTTTATTATGAGAAACAAAGAAGCAAAATAAGACGAGATTTAAAAGGATCTCTACTTGATTACTTTTCCTGTTTACCCCAGTAAATGCTATCTTTTTTCCATCCAAACTCTAGCAGAACTAACATGTCCAAAGCAAAGTCTTAAGGGGGACTTACAAGTAAATATAACTGCCTCCCACACACAAAGAATTATATAATGTAGTCAGCAGTATTTGAAACCACATGTCATTGCCTCCAGCTCGATTTTCTCTCTAATCACTAACATTCATCAGATATTCTTTACAACAAACATATTTAGAAATTATCTGGACTCTTCCTCTTCTCTTTGTTTCACAAACAGTTTAGTTATAAAGGTGAGGCAGAGCAAGGTAGGTATCTACACCAGTGGGAGCCAAAGGGGAGCTGTGGTGACCCCTGGTCTGGAATGGAGTGTGAGAGTGTGAGTGGGGTGAAGAGGGAGTCCACACAATGGGAGCAGCTTGGCACAGGATGTCAGAGCCCGAGAAGAGTTAGCTGGATGACTACACAGTACAGGGAGGGGGCTTAAAATATGGAGAGTCAGAGCTAAACAGGGTCAGGAGGACATCTATGCAAGGGAACCACCAGCATGGGTAGTCAAAGCCCAAACAGGGTGAGAATGGGGAGTCCAAGTCCTAGTGGGTGCAAAGGAGGTCCAGACCAAGTGTGGGGTGGCCCAGCATGAGGTATCAGAGACTAAGGAGGGTGAGGAGGGCATCCACATAGGGTGGGGGAGAAGCAGAGGTGGGAGCGTGGTTACCACAGGGGTATGGATCAAATAGGAAAATATACAAATAATAATAGAATCCAGATTACTCACTGTTGGAGAAGGGAGTTGCAGCTATTCAAAAGGAAAAAACTAAAATGAACCTTTTGTTGTTGCGTTGAAATCAGAGGTATTGATGTGAATGGTTCCCACAGTTCTCAATACATGGATAGGTTTATACATACACACATATATGTATTTGTAGACATATCTTGCTTTTGTCTCTATGTAGATACATATAGCTATAGATATATATAGAGAGATATAGATATAGATATGGATATGACTATTGATAGAGACACCCCAGCTTTTCAACTGAGAAGGTCTGGGAGCACCAACATGCTAATAGCAATGAGCACAGCCAGTGTCCAGATCTTGGCTCCTAAATGCCATGCTCTATTAAAAGAACCAGAGCTCCTTGAGGAAATGGCTGATTTCAGCACTGGGACAAGAAAGGGACAATTTGAGATGGAACATCTTTTTGTACCAAAAGACAAGGAATTGCTCAAAGAATGATAGGGAATAGTGCAGGGTACAAAAGTCAGCTTGAAGGGGCCCCTATTAATTAAATCTAGGAAAATTTGAGCATCATAATAAAGACAGTAAAAGAATAAAATAGGGGTTCACGAATCTATACTTATATGTCTAAATAATGAAGAATTTGAAATTTTGATGTGGAAAAGACTATAAACACAACTGCAGAGTTAACGTCCCTCAAAATACTGAAAAATTGCAGAGAGTGGGTGAGTAATTTACAGTGGAAAAGCCTGGCAGATATCACCTTAACCAACGAATCACTATAAACATCATTACAGTGGTATAAGTAAAAAAATCTATTCCAGTTAATGAGGTAAAATGACAAAAATACAGCATCACTTTTGTTACATTTCTGAAAAATCCATGTAACATGCATGAATCTAATTATAAGGAAACATCAGACAAAGTCAAACTAAGATTCATGCTAGCAAATAGTCTTCAAAAGTATCAATGTCATGAAAGTCAAGGAAAGATGGACTGTTTTAGACTGAAGGAGATTAAAGATACATGACAAAATGTAACGTGATTCTGAACTGAATCCTTTTGCTATAAAAGACATTATTGGGACAACTGGAAAAATTTGAATGGAATCTGAGGATTAGGTACTAGAAATGTAACTTAATTTTCTAACATTGGTGATTGTGTTATATTTATGCAGGAAAAAAATTTCTGGCTGTAAGAAATATACATCAAGGGGTGAATGGAGTATTGGGTGAAAATTTCCTCTTAATGATTCAGGAAAAAAATTATTTTTACTGTAATTCCAACTTTTCTATATATTTGCAATTAAATAAATTATATTTGAAAATAAATAAAAGTTATTTTTTTATTAGAACGGCAATGCATTTTTCTTTTAAATCATTTTTTCTTTCAAACTTGGTAATGGCCATAGTCACATCCTGAAATTATCTATTAAACATTTCAATAAGCACAAAGTGAAAACACAAGTTGTCCAAAAAGAGTTGATTTCTTGTTTAAGCCAACATTTTCCATCTTAAACCAAAGGGACTAAAAAATTAAACTAAAAATTTATTACTCAAAATTAACAAAGCTACATTAATGTAAAATAAATGTAAATCATTAAACTTTCAAATAAAGTTTATATGAAACTTATGTTTCTGGAATCACTAAAAAATAAGACTATATAATATACATATATGAATGTGACCTTGAAGTCACTATGGCAACAACTTGACTAATCTATGTACAGTAATGCCTAAATAATATATTGCCATTTTACATAACTAGTGATAAATGATATGTAAGTCTAAAAATTGTATAATACACAATAACTGCTATATAGCTATATATTCTTAAGAACTATTATCTTGATTTAATGAACACTCTCTGCTAGGTACATATAGCAGCTACTTTCATTACTTTCTCATTGGAGAAAATAACTAGATGAATAAAAATTATTTTGATTTGATTGCTATAACACGACTTCAACATTCTAAATGTGATTAAGAGATATAGAATGAAAAATACAGATAGAGACTTCTGCACTATTTAAAAAATTAATATCCTTGAATCATAATTTTTAAAATAATAAATTGCAGGCATTTTTATAGGAATATTTCCTATGTAGGCTATATCCTTAAAAGTATATTATAACTTTGCTAAAAGTTTATTTTGTGAGAAAAGGTTATTTGTGTAGAGGAAACAAACTGGAATAGATGATAGATGATAGAGGCTTTGTCCATCCCTCTTGCGACCATATCAAAGTTGTGACAGAAACACAGGGCAAACAGCAAGCAAAGTTGCCTGGGATCTAGATGAACAGAAGCTCTACAACTAGGGAGAGAAATAAGAAATCACCCTGCACGGTAGAAGGTAGGAGGGGGCGAGGACGCAAGGATGACTGGTCCCAGCAGCTGAGTGGGACAGAGGCTATAGCAGTGGCAGTGGGCAGCTGCAGATGCCTCTTAAAGGGGCCATGTCTGTAACTGGACTTTCATGGTGATAGACTTGCTTGATCTGAGCACCAGCACCAGGTGGGCTGCTTGGGGGCACCAGAGACTTACAGGGGGACACTGAGTTATCCAACAAAGAGCCAGAAGTTAGCTTCTCTCCTGGACAGAAGTGCTGGCAGTATCCATGGTCCCTTTGTTGAGCCTTTCCCCCTCCCAATGTGTGGACATAGCAGCGCTGCCATAGCTGAAATGTCATCAAACTGGATAACAGAGGTTGCTTCACCCAGAGGATTTCCTGAAACTCCGCCTCCCCCAACTCATGGTCCCACCCAAGCCACATCCAGTTGTGTCCTTGATGAGTCTTCTGCTCCTTGCCGAACAGCTCCAAGACCCACACTAGTGACAGCTGACCTCGGTTTCTGGCATGGCCTCTTGAGGCAACTATAAGCACAGCATCTGTGGATTGCTTGCTGAATCTTAAGTAGTAGCCATGGAGTGGCACAGGCTAGGCTTGAACTGGGCCTGCAACTGAACCCCTCTCAGGACTATGCCACTAGACACCTACTATATAAAGCCACGCTAATAAGATTGGGAGACTTAGGAGCTTTGCTTAGCACATAGACACAGACACAGAAATGCAGCAAAAATGGGAAGACAAAAAAGCAGAAACCATATGAGAACAGAACAGAGATCCAGGAATAATGGAGTCAAGCAATCTAACAGATGCAGAGTTCAAAACACTGGTTATAAAGATGCTCAATGAAATTAAAGGAAGTGTAGATGAACTCAGTGGGAACTTTAACAAAGAGATAAAAAACATAAAAATGGAAATGGAAATTATAAAAGGGAACCAGCCAGAAATGAAGAATACATTATCTGAGATGAAGAATATATTAGAAGGAATCAACAGAATGGATAAAGAAGAGGATTGAACCACCGATATAGAGGATGAGGAAGCCAAGGACACCCAATCAGAATGGCAAGAAAAACATAACCAAGAATATAATAATAATTTAAGGAGCCTATGGAACAAAATTAAGGGTAACAATGTCTTTGTTATAGGGGCACTTGAAGAGGGATAACAAGAAGTTGAAAATATATCTGAAGAAATAAATGAAAACTTCCCTAATGTGATGAAGGAAATAGACATACAACCCCAGGAAGCTCAGAAAGTCCCCTGAAAATGAACCCAAAGAGGCCCACAGCAAGACACATAATTTAAATGCCAAAGGTTAAATACAAAGAGAGAATCTTGAAAGCAGCAAGAGAAAAGCAGTTAGTTACCTACAAGGGAGCACCCATAAGACTGGCAGCTGACTTCTCAAAAGAAACTTTGGAGAACAGAAGGACTTTGCACAAAATATTCGAAGTGAGAAAAACACGGGATGTACAACCAAGAATATTTTACCCAGCAACGCTATCATTTAGAGTCAAAGGACAGATAAAGAGCTTCCCAGACCGGAAAAACAAACAAACAAACAAAAAAACCTAAAGGAATTCATCAACACCAAGTCAGTATTACTGGAATTATTGAAAGGACTTCTTTAAAAAGAAAAAACATGTATCAATAACATGAATAAAGAATGGTAATAACTATATCTATCAACAAGTACCTCAAATGGTAAAGAATTAAGTGCTCAAACCAAAAGACAGAGTGGCTGAATGAATAAGAAAACAATACCCCTACATATGTTGCCTACAAGAGACTCATTTCAGATTAAAAGATTCATACAGACTAAAAGTAAGGGGATGGAAAGAGATATTGCCTTGTTGGACCTAGAGGTATGTGCTGAATGGAATAAGTCAGAGAAAGACAAATACCATGTGATTTCATGTACATGTGGAAACTAAAGAACAAAATAAACAACAACAACAACAACAAAAACAGAAATAAACTCATAGATACAGAGAATATTTTGAGGGCTACTAGATGGGGTGGTGAAAAAGGATGAAGGGATTAAGAAGTACAAATGGATCGTTACAAAATAGACATGGAGATATAAAGTGCAGCATAAGAAAAATAATGGTGTAATAAATATGTAAGGGGGAAGAGGGGTACTAGATTTAGTGGGGTGATCACTTTGAGTTATATAGATTTCTAATCACTATGATGTACAACTGAAACTCATATATTATTGTATGCCAACTATAATTGAAAAAAACTAATTGAATTGTACAATGTATACGAGCAACTAATTATCTATTATATTTCAATAAAGTTAGAAAAATTATTTTAATTAAAAGGCTATTTGTGTATATATATGTACATAGAACCCAGTATGCGTATGTGTGTGTGCATAAATAGTATCTGTGTTTGTATGCCTGCCTGTCCAAGACTGAACTGCATGTTTATTGTTTTGATTGTCCTGGAACATGAACAGCAGGATATTAAGTGGGACAAATTGAAGGCATCATCTCTCTTTACTGTCTCTCACAAACAATGCCAAACTGCTGAAAGTGAGCTATCTTGTTGAGTCCTGGACCCTGGGCGTTTATATAGATTACATATACATATACGTATATGTATAAGAGGAGTAAAGGGGTGCTAAGCATGGAGTTTGGAGGAGTTTCTTCTTTTCTATTTTCAGTGCAATGATCACTTTATCATTTAAAATGGCCCCTCAATGTTAGCATATCTTAGTTGGGGTCAACACAGTCTGTTAGTCCCATCAGTTCCCATGAATCTGAACAATCTTTAGTGATGCCTGAGGTCCCATGCCTCATTTAGGAAACTGTCCTAAGAATGCTCTATAACAGAAAATATGTTTTCTTTCAGAAAGCGTTTTTTGAACTTCCCAATCGTGAACAGAAGGCCTTCCTAACTGTTAGCACTAGACGGTGGCTTCAGTATTTGTGAGCTCCTATGAGGGGTAAGTAGGATGAGAGTAATTATTTCTTCATGAGGTGGATGTTCTCCCTCATCTCTCTCTAACCCCATTTTATTTTAAAATTCGGTAATGGCCATAGTCACAGTCCTGAAGTTATCTATTAAACATTTCAATAAACACAAAGTTAAATATACTCCAAATTTTAGAGAAAATATACTCATTTTATAAATAAGTTCAGAGAGAAGTTATGATCTATCCAACTCAAAGTAGCATAATAAATTAGAGATGTGGTCACCAGGAAAACACCACTACCGACTGAATGCCCTCTACATGATATACTCAGATATTTATCACATCTCCAAAATAACCCCATGAGACAATGTATCCATTAAGATCCAGTCAGAAAAACAGAAACCAGACCATTTTGTTTGTTTTACCAAAGAGATTTTAATGTTAGGGATTTAACAGCTATTAGAGAAGTGAAAGAGCAAAAGAAGACCTCTAAGATATAGTACAGGAAGTAGTTCTTTCCCATAGGGCTAGAAAAGAAAGGGCAAAGGTTGGAGTTACTACAATGTAGAAGCCTGGACTAGGGAGCACGAAATTTTCTGTTTTGTTTGAGTCCACCCAGAGTCCTCATTCCAAATGTCAAGGTCTCACTGCTTTCCAATCAATGCCCTAACTCTCACAGTAAAGACTCTGCAAGGCCATGAATTCAACTTGTCATAATGATGCGTCCTGCATCAAAAATTAAGAGATTTTTTTTTTAGAACTGCCTTTGCAGTTCTCTGGTTCTCTATGACTTGAGCTGATCATTTTCTTCCTGTAAACATCCAGCACACTCAGAAATAGCCATTCTATCCTATATCCTTGCAGTCGCAGTGGTTAAACACAGTAGCCACTGGGCCCCAAAGCCACTTGCTTTAGTAGGTATTTCATTGTCATCAACCACCTGATTAATCATGGTAGCACAAGGATCACTGCTGTGTTCAAGGACAGGGCATGATCTGAATCCCACCTTGAGAATCTGTTTCCTAGAAGTCTGGTGGTCTTCAGCCAGGCTCCAGTCAGGAAAACAGAAACCAGATCAGCTTTTTTTGACTAAGAAAATTTATCATAAGGAATTGGTATATAAGGAACTAAAAAGGCAAAAGAGGGCAGGGCAACAAAGGGAAGGAGTGGGATTATTTAGAACCTAGAAGCTAATGGTGGTGCCTCAGAAGCTCAGAGAAAGAGTCAGGTGGAGCTGGGATCCAGCCCTTAAGGAAGGGATACGCTTGACTGGCGCCGATGCCCCAGGAACTCAGATGACAGCCCCTTGGAGCTGCACCCGGACCTCTGAAGAGGTGACTCTGACTGGTGGTATCTGTGAGAGAACGTACCAGGAAAGGTCTGGAAGACTGGGGGCGGGGCGGGGGTGAATCTCGGGAACTGAAATCCAACAGCCACACCACAGTCAGGAGGAAGAATCATTGCTGGAGTGATGCGGCATTGAAACCGGAAGCAAACCCTTTCTCCCTCCTCCAGCCTTCCTGTGGCCCTCAGCGCCCCCTATTGGCAGAGCGGGCAAAGCGGAAATGCCCCTTGCAGAGTCCGAGTCCTAAAAACACACCGCGGAGTATAAAAAGGTGGATTTGGAACCGAGGGCGTGGCTTAGTAACCAACTCAGGTAAGTATATTGTTCTGATTTTAACACATGGGGAAACAGGCTTAAGGCCACAGTGCTGGCCCAAGCAGAAGCCAGAATTTAAAACCCACTGTTTACTGCCGAACGCTGTTTACTTTGGGTTTTTCTTTTACCTGTTAACTTGGGACACGGTTAAGATACTATTATATACTGAGAATCCTCATCTGAAACTTATTTAATCCACACACATCTGCTGTGGACCAGAAATATCCCGTGTCAGGTAGGCAGCCCTTGGACAGGCAGTGCTTTATGTAGACGTGGCCATTCAAACCAAAACTTTCTAAGAATTTTTTTTTCTTAGAATGGTTCTTTTTTTCCTAAGACTGGTTTTTAAAAGAGAGTTAAATTGGACTTGTATTAAAAACAAACTTTAGATAAATGCGTTTAAATAGATTGTTGCATCTACTTTGCAAACATTATTTAGACAGATTTTTACGGGATTACAAAATTCTTAACTAGATTCATGCTGTCAAATCAACATTTATTATGGTTTGTAATTACATTTAAAAATTATAAACTATACAGGAAGTACAGCCTAAGGACATTTTATTGATATAAATAAACTTTAGTATATAAATATAACCCAAGAATATGCTTATATTGCTTATGAAAGTTAGCTTTATCCGAAATGCCGAGTTCCTATAGTTTTCATAAACCATATACAACCATAAAAAGGATTGAAGTGAATCCAGTTTAAAATATCAAAAATTTAATTCAATATAAATTGTAAGTGATCTATATGTCAATTTTTTGAAAAATATTAGAGTTTAATATATTGACGCATTTTGAATGTCCTGAAAAAAACAATTAATGGGTTTTCTTTTGCTTTTTATATAGTTTTCCATTTCAAATGGGAAATTCCTCCTCCTCTAGGTGTCTCTCAGTAATAAAATGAAACTATTACACTGCATTAGTGGTTTTCTCTTGGGCTTCTTGTAAGTATTTCATTCTATAGTTGTTGATTAAGTACAGCCATTCTTGATTATGTCAGCCACCAAGAAAGTAGGGGTGGGAAATTTGGGCAAAGAGAAGGCTCTTGTCTTCAACCTCCCCTTCAATTAGGACAGCTCCAATTTTGTTGCTTTTGTATATTGGGATTTATTTAGAGAAAAATCTAAAAAACAGTGTTTGAGGACTCATGGATTACGTGATTTCTAAACCCCTTTCCTGGTGCAAAATCACGTTGACATCTGGCATGTCCATTCCTCAAGAATCTTCTGCACAAATCATTCCCTTTTCTCCCACATTCCCTCTTCAGAGTTCTTTACTTCTTTCTGAAATGACTTACCCTTGACTGTAGAAGAAGTCAAACAATTTATATTTAATATACATGAAAATTCTGGATCCAGTGTCCATTTTGACTGATCCTTGGTCACTAAGAAACATGCCCTCCACATGGCATTCTTGAAGTAGTAAGAGTTATTATTTTTAAATCTTTTAATTCTGGATTAGGGCTTTTGCACCATCTGCTGGACATATTTAATTTTTACATACTATGAGAGAACTGTACATTTATTGTCAATTATCTTTTAAAATATTAATATTTTTAAAAAATTGTAAAATATATTATAGGATATGTGTAAGAGTAGAAAATAATAAAGGATAAGACAACAATTCAGAGATACCTACTAGTAATATCTAATGTTATTTCTTTCCATACACAGAAGAATATGTTAGCTTTCTGTTTTGGCTTAATTTTTTTTTAAACAGAAATTTGAGATCAACACTGGCCATTTAGGTTGTTCCAGTAATGAAAGGAGAAGACACATTACAGAGATATGAGATTTATGGGAGGGACTGCTCTCAGTCCCTGCATGTATGTGAACCTTAAGGTTTACTTTGCCTATTATGCAAGGCATGAATCTTATGCCTTAATTTAACAGGGCAGGGTGGGAGTAGAGATAGGATTGGGAGAGTGGATTAGACCCTGGAAAAGTGCCTTGTATTGCTCAGATCCCCAGGAAACAGATCCCCAAGTTACTATTCCCAATGGTAAATTGTGACATCACTCCTTTCTGTTTATGGATATGTACTGAGCACTGTGCTAGTTACTGCAACACGTGTTATAGAAGGAAGAAGTCTTATAGATGCTGCGCTGAAGTGAGAGAAGTCCAGGAGGGGAGACAAGTATGTAAATAACTATAATAAAAGCTTGGAAACATAGAAACAAGAATGCTTATCCTGACTGGGCAACAGGGAGTGTTTCACAGTGGCAGTGTTCAAAGCACACTGTGAGGAAAGCATAAGTGGGTCCAGGAGGTGGGAACTTTCCTGGCATTTAGTGTCAGGTTAATGGAGGGATTCTGTGACAACAAAGCTGGGAAGATAGACTTAGATCATGTCATGGAAGGCCTGGAATATCATGTCGAGGATCGCAAAGCACCACAAAAGTTTTGGAGGAGGAAAGTGATACAGTGATTTTAGGACGCTATAGCTGTGGTAGTGATGTGTGAAGATGTGAAAGACTAAAGGCAGAGAAACCAGGTTAAGGTCCAAAGCTGACCTGGTAAATATGTGAGGGTGTGAAACAGAGGCAAAAATTCATTATTCAATGCACATAGGAAACAGCACGATCAGAAAACCACATCATGAATAATTACTACTAACTAAAGTAAAATTTGGATCCAATTGTGAAAGAAATCTGAGAGCAAACGTATGGTTCTGTGGATCTCTAACAATATGCAGAGCCTTCCAAAATTAAGTAGCGCATCCCGAGGGGTCAAACTGGAAGCAGTTTCCTTGGAATTGCATGTCTCTGATAGATTTCCATTGAGTCCCTAGAGCCTGAGAAACATCATGGAGTAACAGAGAAAATGGAGCAGAATGGGAAATGCACAGACAAATCACTCTCACTGTCGGAGGGACAGGGTAGGGGAGACAGGGTAGATGGCAATCAGCCCTGCAGATACTAGTCTTGATTAGTTAATGGACCAGGGACATTCCAGGCTTAAATGTAAGTCAGGAGCACTTGTAAGCCTGGAGTGGAGGCTTATGCCCAGAGCAGGGGATTGGTGGGGAAATTTCCAAGTGAACATATCTCTATTTGCTGTCTTACGTCATCCCTCTAGTCCCTCTTCCCATTATCATTCCACAAATAGCTGTCCCAGAAAGAATGGCCTCCATGTAAAGATCACAGATAATCAGAAAAGATCAGAATGAGACCTCTGCAAAGGCACTGGGAAAAAACAACAGATAATTGTTAAAGAATACATAGCAGAACAAATGCACTATAAATCAGAAGAAAATACGAACAAACTTCTCCATGTAATAAAAAAAATTTAGAAAACATTTCTACTTTGAAATGAGATCAAATCAGAAATAGGACTTAAAAGAGATATGATCGAAAAAGAGAGAAGATAAGTAAATTTGGCTAGCAGAGACAGACCAAATGAGATTTATATCCACAAATGCTTATATTAGGGGGAAAAAAGGACTGAAAATTAATGTTAATAACATTAACATATACCCCAAATAGAAGAATACGAAATAGAAAATAAAAATACAAGGAAGAGAAGGAAAGAAAGAAAGAAAAGAAAGAAAGAAAGAAAGAAAGAAAGAAAGAAAGAAAGAAAGAAAGAAAGAAAGAAAGAAAGAAAGAAAAAGAAAGAAAAAGAAAGAAAGAAAGAAAGAAAGAAAGAAAGAAAGAAAGAAAGAAAGAAAGAAAGAAAGAAAGAAAGAAAGAAAGAGAAAGAAAAAGACAGGAAATAAAGAAAGAAAAAAATGAAAGAGAAAAGAGGAAAAGAAGGGAAGAAAGAATGGAAAGAGAAAGAAAGAAAAAGAGGAAGAAAGGAAGAGAAGTAAAAAAAGGAAGAAGGACAGGAAGGAAGGATGGAAGGAAGAAAGAAGGAAGGAAAGGATGGAAAGAAGGAAGAAAAGCTAGCTTTTCTTGACAAGATGAGAAATCTGAGAGAGAAGGCATAAACAGTATTAGGAGTAAAAAGGGAGACATAACCGTAGGTGCTCCATCCATAAAAGAAAACATGATTATATTATGAACAAATTTATGTCAATAAGTTTGAAAACTTAGAAAATATGGTTAAGGTCCTAGAAAAATGTAATCTACCAAAACTGTCACAAGAAGGTGGGGCGGGGGGAAACCCTCTAGATTCTCATGTGAACTCTGCTTTCTTAACAATTAATGGTGTATATCTTTCTTCATTTCAACAAAGACATTTCCACAATATTTTAATGGCTGCATTGTAATTCTCTAATTTTGTTTGATAATTGTTAAATTTTCACTCTAGCAATTAATACAAGATACTAAATCTTTGTAAAGAGCTTTATCTTCCCTTAGAAGAAATTCCCCAAAGAGGAATTGCTGTGTCAAAGTTTCCCATTTTAAAGCTTTTGTTACACAACGGCTAAAATTTTTTTAAGTTGTGATGTAGGGGAAGTTTACATATTTTAGAAGGTTCTAGTTGGGGTGGGAGGGGTTGTCCAGGCTATAATTAGGCTGAACCCTAGGTGTACTGCAATAGCAGCTGTTTGCTTATTTAGACTCTAATGAATGTCATTCCCAATGACAAAAATGGAGTGTCTGGCAGGCAGATGAAATATGGCAAGGCAGAAGAGAGTAAGCAGAGTTATGCAATTTCAGGATCTCTAGCAGCTCTGTTTTAGAAAATCATTAAGGTGCTTTTACACAATTTTTAATCTGGACAGAAATCAGTGTCAGTATGCATGATGTGTAGGTGAACAGTTTTTAAAAGAATTGCTTTACTGTTGTACTATTGAATTGTTTAGTACTATTATTTATTATAATTATGATGTATTTATTAATAATATTACTATTAACGTAATTATTAGGCTAATATCGCTCTACTAATTTGATTTACTAATATAGTATACTTATGACTTTATAGACTACTTTCCATTCTCAGGAAACATTTTATATTTGTTGTACCTAAATTTATTCTGGTATCTTTCTTCCATTATATAAAACTTTTGCTCAAAGCAGCTCCATCTGCCTAGAATGCTTTTCCTACTCCTTATCTACCTATATTTCTCTGTTCATTTTCACACTTCACCTGGCTGATAAGAGGTACTTAACCAATGCTTCCTGGGTGAATAATTCAAAAAGTCCTGGTAATAGATACACCACTTGTGTGCTTCCAGTGATAGAGCTACTGGTCCTGGCTCAAGTTACCAATTCCATTAATTTCTGGCCCTCCATAATGATTGCCACTAGGAAGTCTGCCTTTTCAAAAGTATAGCTCTTCCAGTTTCACAGTGTTAACTATACCTGCTATTTTCATTTAATAATATATTCTGGAAATCACTCTATATCACTTCATAGAGATCTTCCTTATTCTATTTTCATAGCTGCGTAGTACTCCATGTTTATGGTGCATGTGAATGTATTATAATTTATTCAACACTTCCCTATGTATGGGCATTCCAATATTTTGCTATAATAAACAATAATATAATAAATAAGCTTATGAGTTGTGTTACTTTTAAGTACAGCGTATATTACAAATTAATATATAGGTAACTACAAACTGACAAAATAAGTTAATACAACTCATAAAGATTTCTACTCTCCAGGAATTAATAGGTAAGCTGAGAAGTGTTTTAGTATGTGAATCCTTCATTTGAGAAAGCAACCAATTTTAAATTACATTCAAGTTATCCTTTAGAAAACCTGAGAATATCTGAAGAGAAAGAAATATATATTCTTTGTAAAAATCATGTCAAAAGTGCAATAAATTCTAGATCAGTAAATTCAGGTCTTAACTTTGAAGAATACTCTTTGATCTTTTAAAATTAAATTGTCATCTTTTAAAAACATGATATAAAGTTCTGAAGATTTGTCAATTAAACACTATTAGTTTGAAAAGCTATTAGATTATGCTTGAGAAACTTAGAAATAATCCAGGATAATTATTTTATATGATTTATTTACTTTTTAAATTAAAGAAATAAGAGGAAGTAACTTTCAATTCTGTGGTGCACTATTATTTCACAGCACTTTAATTTTTTTTTTAAGTTTCAGTTGGGACTTTTTGTGGTTGGTCACAATCCTCATCTTTTAAAAGCTTTTTCTCCATCTAGTTATAAGAGGATTACTGTCCTTGCATTTGGCTCTTGATATGTTTGTTCCTTCTGTAGCAAAAAAAAAGTGTGGTTAGATCAGTGAAGAGTGCCTTCTCCTGTTGTTTGTGTAAAAATAAAGCCAGATGTTGGCTAAATAATATATTTTTTTGTAAGTTGTGATTGTGGAAAATATGGTAGGATTTTTACCTTTGAGGTTTATTAGTCCTTAACTGGCAAGATGGAATTGACAGTCCTTAAGTGGCAAGATAACAAATTTTTGATCGGCAAAATGTACTGTATGTAATCTCATACAAAATGTAATCTCAAAAAAATAGCAGTTGCTTAATGGATATAAAGTTCAGGTCAAATATACTTAAATCTGGTACCACCTTAAGGTTTCCCATTATTGCCAGATGGGTTGCAAGCTCTTTTTTTGTTTCCTTTCCTTGTTCTTTGCAGCAAAACAATTAGGTATGATGTGGTGGTTTTTACCCTATAATTCACAAATAGAGTGGTTTTAATGACTCACAGCACAATATCTGAGTCCTAGTGGCAGAGGACAATGGTTAGAGGGTTGTAATTTAGAGATTAATAAATGTCTTAGACACAGCTTATGAACATGGTTTAGTTTTCTCTTGGGACAACACAGTTTTTTCTTAAATAGTTTTTAGCTTATATATACATATTTTAGCAGCTTGCCAGGGTGTGTGTGTGTAGTGTGCTATTTACACTGAAATATAAAAATAGCCAGGAGGAAGTTTGGTGTTAATATTAGTTGAACAGTTGAAGTTGAGATATGAGACTGAGCAGTAGAGTCAAAACTTAAACTCTAGATTCATTGCTTATTGCAAATGAAAAATGAATGAGGAGATAGATCATCATTTCCTGGTTTCATGTGATTTTAGAATAGACTTGTGGTGGAAGAGAAAATTAACGATGATTACATCTATACCCTGCCCCTACAAACCCCTCTGTTTTTCTACCTCTCCTCCTCTCAGCCAATATTATGAAGGCACTCAATTATAGGAGCACCTTAGAGACCTATGACTTTTTCCCTAGAGGGTTCTATGGTTTCTCAGCAAAACAAAGGAAACAGGCAGTACAGTTTCTCTTTTTCCTCTGTATTTTTTTCTTCTTTTTCATCTAACTCAAAGGTATGTGTATTTTCTCTTTACTACTTACTGCTTCAGTTGGACAAGGCAACTCTCATTAAGAAATAGAGAGTAATGGAACTGTGGAAAGTCATAATTAGAAAGGCATTCCTTTTCCAGATATGTATTTAAACTTGAGTCCCTCTGAGGCTGGTAGAGAAGAGGCAAAAACAAGCCATTGGATATTGACTCTGAATTAACGTATTGTAGTTGAGAGTGGAGGAAAATTGGTGTTCATTTGTTTCAGTGTGGACTGAAATAAAAATGAAAGCTAAGAGAGGAACATAAAGGAGACTTAGGGGTCTGAGAACATAACCTCCACACTTGAGATTTGGGGTGAATGGTTTTGAAGTGTATTTATCAACATAATGCCGAATGTATTTATCAAGATAATGCAGAAAATGGCCCAGTCTTCTGGTCTCATAAAATAAATGTCTTCCTTCTCTACTGTTCATCGTTGGAGCAGAGTAAACAGACAGGTTTCTGGTTTTTATAATCCTTAAAATTGCAGAGAATTGAAAGTGTAATTCAAGAAATCCAGATTATAAATAAGGTGCTTGTAGAGAGGCACTTACAGATGATGATCTGTAACTGACTCAGGCAGGCCCTTCAGGGAGTTTGGTTTCAGAGCCCAGACTGCAGAATTCCCAGCATTAGCAAAAACAACTACATGGTCACATCGTGTTCCACAGTTTGTCAAATTTTCTGCCGAGTGCCCTTTCAAATTATATTGACAACATGATATTGTTTTCACATTATTATATATTGAGCCGTAGAAGGGTGTATGTGTGTGTGCATGTGTGTTGGAAAATACAGCACTGAAAGTACCATTAGGAAATTTTATATATTGTAAATAAAGTTGCTTATAAAACATTAACATTGTTCATCTGAAAACACTCTCAAAGGTTTGGGTCAAAATTACTTTTAATTCTTATAGACAAATGGCAATGGAGATTTTGTTAGAGGTTATTGAGCAGTTTTTGTGGCTTTGAAAACAGCTGAATCAGCTGGGAGGGAGCAGCAAGGGAATAACTTAATTGATCACCTGCACAGCAGTTGTTTCTCTTTACCAAGTATGTTCCTGGTGGGATTTGACTCACCTATCAATTATCTCAGTGACCTGTCACATTTAGGAAGTAAAAGAACTAAGGCCACAGACAGAATGAGATTAAAATAGCTTGACTTTCTACTGTGATTGCTTTTAAGGAAAACCTTTTAATTAAGTCATGACTCCATTACCCATTTGAATGTTCTATGTGGATGCCTACATGTGTGTCTTTTATTTCTAAATATCTTCTGGAGGTGGTTTACAGCTAGTATCTCTGAATAAACTTCTTTATCTGCTACTGAATAACAGTAGAGACCAATTTTTGAGCTAAAGTTTAAACTGAACACTTTTCTTGCTTCGATGATTTGCTAGTGTCCTTAGGGATAAAAGTAGAAAAAATACTTATTCTATGTTACGCAAGACATAGTCAGCTCAAATATATTCAACTGTATGGAGCTGTGGGGTATCCTAAAGATAAGCATAAGTGATTAAAGTGTGAGTCATTTTGCCTGTATTTCCCTCAATGACCTGTGCCTCAGAGTGAGCGGGAAGATGGAGATCTGGACCTGGTGCTGCTTCTAGGGTGACCTAGTTCCTGAAGCCTCCACAAAGTGAGCAACTTGTGAGGGTGTGTGATTGCGAGGTTTAAAGGTAACCATAATTTAATCACGATGACTCCTACTTCATCTGATGCTCAACCTAAGAAATGATAATTGACTTCAGTGCTGGAGAAATGGTTGGCCGTATAGGGCTATTGCCATGCAGCATTTTCCAAAGGCATTTTCAAGGATAACTTTGTCTATGTGACTTTCTTCTTCTGTGCTGACTTCTGATTCCATTCCTGAGGTCAGACACAGCTCAGGTGCATGAATGGGAGTCTCTTCCCAGCACAGCCTTTGAGATGTGCGCTGTGACGGAAGAGCTGGAGGAGGCAAACTCGAGATTATCTGAAGCGCATTCTTCTCTACTTCTCCAAGCTTCCTTTTGAAAAGACTCTGTGTGGCTGGCATTGATTATGTCTCATCCCTCCACAGTATCCTGTGAACAGATAGTAATCATCATTAAAACAAATTTGGAAGCACTGTAACATCCTGAAAAGAGCTTAGTTTGGGAGGCTAGACAAATCTGGGTTTCATATTCATTCAGCCTACTAGTAACTATGGAGTCTAAGTGATCTTTCTGGGCCTCAGTCTACTCATCTGTAAAATAGAGATAATAATATCTAGTTCAGAGTATTGTTTTGGAATCAAATGAAGTAATATATGTAGAATGCTTAGCAAAGTGCTTGACACATAGTTGATGCCTAATAATTACCACTATTGACATAATATTCATGAGATTTATTGAGCATTGACTGTATACTAGTTCTAGGCTTGCTGAGGGGTAAAGAAAGGAGTAAGACTGCTTCTGGAGGTATAGACCTAATAGAAATAGGAACTTGAGTGTGAAAATTGAACTAATTACAGAAGGAAGATGAGTGTTACAGCCAGTATGAACCCTGGTGCTACTTAAGATTCCTGTTCATGATGAATCAAGGAGCTTGTGCCAACATGACATTGATGAACTTCCTCCTCCAGAGGAAGAAAAATATCAGCTAACCTACCCAGTGTACTTAGTGAAGTAGCCGATTTCCATTCTGACCCAAGCCTGATACTAAACAGTCGCCCCCATTCTTGGGCCACACTTTGAGGATCCATGCTCTTAGAGTATGTTAGGTCTGCCACTGGGGGAGCCTCTTCTCTTTGTGTTAAGCCATATTTTAGATCTTTCATAGGCGATCTGGCATAATGTTAAGACAAAATACAGAGTTTGTTAAATCGATGTCATACACTTTTTGTTTCTTTAAATGCAATAATAACCCAGGATATACCACACTGCTTCCAGCCCTGTGCTTGAAGATAAGTATCTTCTATGGCCAGAAGCTGTAGTCTCAGCACCATGATTAGTGGGGGTGGTGGTGGTGGGTTCTCCCTGCCTCTTTGCAGGTGTTCTTAATCTTATTTTTTTGTGTCATGGACCCCTTTGGCCAACTGTTATATCTCTGGACCATTTCTTAGAATGATGTTTTTAATCATATAAAATCTGTAAGGTTACAAAGGAAACCAATTATATTGAAATGTATTTATCAAAATGTTAAAAACAATTTGTGATAGTAATATCTGTGTTTCATCTTTAACATATAATGAAATTTAGCATCAGGTCTAAGAACTACCATCATTTTGAAGAAGTGATGAGCATAAATAACATTTTGACATATCTACAACTCTGATGGGCTACTAAAACATTTATGCTTTCCTAGGCAACAAAGTCATCAGTACTCCTAACACTATTGTGGTTTGTTGGTTGCATTATAAAGAAGGAAATGCCAGAATCTCAGTTAGAGGTCAGTGAAAATAAATATGCATTCTTTACCCACCCAGGTTCAGGGCCCCCTTCATTCATTCTTTGTTTAAGAACCCCTGCCTTGGGAATACCAAGCAGAGAAAAAGGGGAGTTCTGACCTTTTTATGACTTTTCCTGGGACAGATATTTTGGGCTTGTAATAAAATTCAATTACAATTTAAGTCCCTGATGAGATTCTATTATAATTTCCTTTTGCTTTATTTGGCCTACAAAGGAGTATGCTTTTCCTCTAATCTATTTGTGGAGACCTACATGTCACAAAAAAACTTAAACAAAGGCATCTTAGGCAGAGGATTTGCATGAAATATTCATTTCTCTCAATGCAGTTAAGTAGATGCCTTTTCAGGAAAAGTTCTTGCTTGCAAAGATGATCATAAGGTCATATCTATTCCCAGGAGGAGGAAAATTTGTTACACAAAGAAGCTAGAGGGTTTAGGTCACCTTTGGGGGAATTTTCTTGAGAAACTTCCCAATAGCCCAAGAGAGAAAAGGATCTTGGAGGACTAGAGTGGTCAGAGAGGCTTCTTGGGCAGAGAAATAGACCACAGTTCAAAGAGGAAGGCTTGGGTTGGGTGAGAGATGGGAGGTATGTTAATGAGAATAGGGAAATCAGGTAGCTTTGTCCCTAGCGAAGGT
>NW_011888820.1:1077123-1081997 GCF_000151845.1 Pteropus vampyrus
AAAAAACTTAAACAAAGGCATCTTAGGCAGAGGATTTGCATGAAATATTCATTTCTCTCAATGCAGTTAAGTAGATGCCTTTTCAGGAAAAGTTCTTGCTTGCAAAGATGATCATAAGGTCATATCTATTCCCAGGAGGAGGAAAATTTGTTACACAAAGAAGCTAGAGGGTTTAGGTCACCTTTGGGGGAATTTTCTTGAGAAACTTCCCAATAGCCCAAGAGAGAAAAGGATCTTGGAGGACTAGAGTGGTCAGAGAGGCTTCTTGGGCAGAGAAATAGACCACAGTTCAAAGAGGAAGGCTTGGGTTGGGTGAGAGATGGGAGGTATGTTAATGAGAATAGGGAAATCAGGTAGCTTTGTCCCTAGCGAAGGTATACATGGAGGTGAGCCTAGACAGGTAGTTTGGAGACAGTTATGCTGGACCTTCGCTGATATGCTAGGGATGTGGGACATTATTGGCAGAGGAAATCAGTGAAGTCTTTCAAAAGGAGGGAGATAAAGAAATTTCTGATAATAAGAATATCAACATGACCACATGTTTTGGCTGAATTGAGTGTGGGAAGAAAATATGGACAATAAGTTTAGGATCTCATGATAAGACTGGATGGAGAAAATTATACCTGCTTTCTCTGTCCTAACATCTCTCATAATTGCCTAAGGGAAAGCTTATTAATTATATAGATTACTAAAATTTTTCTCTGCAAATTATAACCCCAGTAGGTCTGGGATTCAACAGGGAATTTATCATTTTTATTTTATTTTATTTTTCAATTACATTTGACATTCAAGATTATATTAGTTTCAGGTGGACAGCATACTATGCTGTTAGACATTTGTGTACTTTAAGAAGTGATCCCCCCAATAAATCCAGTACCCACCTGACACCATACAGTCACTACAATATCATTGACTATATTTCCAATGCTATACTTCACATCCCCATGACAATTCTGTAACTACCAACTGAACTTCTTTTCCCTTCACCTTTTCACCCAGCCCCCCCTACCCCACTTCTCATCTAGAAAACCTGTAGTTTGTTCTCTGTATCTATGAGTCTGTTTCTGTTTTGTGTATTCATTTATATTGTTCTTTAGATTCTGCATATAAGTGAAAATCATATGGTACTTGTCTTTCTCTGTCTGACTTACTTCACTTAGCATAATACCCTCTAGGTCCATTTATGTCCTCACAAATGGTAAGATTTCATTGTTTTTAGGGCCAAGTAATATTCTATTGTATATATATATATATACACCAACTCTTCTTTATTTAGTTGTTCCGCTGATGGGCACTTATTTGCTTCCATATTTTGTCTATTGTAAATAATGCTGCAATTCCTATGCTAGGAATGCATATATCTTTTCAAATTAGTATTTTTGATTTCTTCAGATAAATACTCAGAACTGGAATTGCTGTGTCATAAGGTAGTTCTATTTTTAATTTTTTGAGGAATCTCAATACTGTTTTCCATAGTGGCTGCTCCAGTTTGCAGCCTCACCAACAATGCATGAGAGTTCTCTTTTCTCCACATCTTTACCAACACTTGTTTTTTGATTTATTGATGATAGCCATTCTGACTATCTCATTATGGTTTTAATTTACAAATGTCCATCTTTTCATATGTCTGTTGGCCATGTGTATGTCCTTTTTGGAGAAATATCTACTTAGGTTCCCTGCCCATTTTTTAATTGAATTATTTGGTTTTTTCAGGGGGTATTGTGTGTGTTTTTTAAAATTCTGGATATTAACCCCTTATTGGATGTATCATTGGTGAATATCTTCTCCCAATTGGGAGGTTATTTTTCATTTTGTTGATGATTTGCTTTGCTGTACAAAAACTTTTTAGTTTGATGTAGTTCCATTTGTTTGTTTGTTCGTTTGTTTATTTATTTATTTTCCCTTGCCCAAGGAGATGTATCAACAAAAATATCACTAAAAGCAGTGTCAGAGAGTTTACTGCCTATGTTTTCTAGGAATTTTATGGTTTCAGGTCTTACATTTAAGTCTTTAATTCATTTTGAGTTTATTCTTTTATATGGTATACGAAGGTGGTCTAGTTTTATTTATTTTATTTTATTTTATTTTATTTGCATGTATCTGTCCAGTTTTCCCGATACCATTTATTGGTAGGGAATTTATCATTTTAAAACAACTCCATGTGATTTTCTCTTCATACAAGTTGGAAAATTCTCCGTAGGAATATTCGTCTGATCAGATGAGATAGTGCACGTGAGGGTGTCAAAGCAGAAATTGCATTGGACAAGGTTAAACAGGCAGTGAAGACTTTATTTAAGGCTATTGTAATAGGGGAGAGAAAGTAGAACTCAGTCTGAACTCAACTCCACAACAAAAAGCCAGAGGAAAATACTAGAGTACTTTAGGGGAGTACTGTAGTACTCTAGTCAATGGAATGACTTGAGCACACTGAGTTATTCTTGAGTTCACAAATGTTTTTCTCTGTGATGTGGCCGCCTGTGTTTGCTAATTGGTGGACAACAATTAGCAAGTTAGGCTTCTACTTTCTCACAGAGACTGACAAATAGGTCACTATCTTTCTGGATGATTACATTTCAAAGGGACGGCTCCTGGGTTGTAAAATTGGGAGGGGCTGGGAGAAGATTTACATCTCAATGGAGCAGAGAAAGAATTTACAATCGCAAGATTTCTGAAGTAAACACCCTAAGAAAAGGGAGGTCTACAGTCTGGAAGAAGCCTGTCTAAAGTTTGTCAGGCTGACAGGAAGGTTAAGGCTATTTTCGTCAAGGGTAAGGTACTATTACTACTACTATTACTATCTTCAAGGTGGATTCTACCTGATAGAGAATGAAAAAGAAGAGTCAATATTAGGAGGGAAAAATCAACCTGACTTCCTAATCTAATGTTGGGAATTAGAAAGGGGGATACAGAAGGGTGAACAGTCAATATTGAGTGACCTTAGACATAGGGAATATAAAGATACATTGATAGAAATGGAATTCTCAGTTGACAGGCAGAGTGGTGGTACCAAATGACCCAGGCCAACTTGGTAAAGCATAACTCTCAGTTTCCTTTGGTTAGAAACAGGACCCTATAGCTAGTACCGGGAGTAGAAGAGAGGGAAACAGCAGGACTGTGGAAGCCTCCTCTGAGTCCTGGTCTGTAAAGCAGCCCTGGATGGTGCATTTGTGATTAGAATCTTGTGTTAGCTTCACCTAAGGCACACACAGACCATGTCATCTTGTATATATACTGAAGTATTTCAAAGTAAATTACAAGCATTTTAACAGCTGAGTTTTATGGAAAACTGATGACTTCCGTTAGTATGAGTTATATTAGAAACTTTTTAGAAAACTCGAGTGAGGAGGTCAGGGCTTTTAGAGACAGCCTGCCATCTCTGAAGAGGTGACAACTGAAACCATGGGAATGGATAGGATTTTCACAAGGTTACTAGAGATGTGTGATATGAACGTGTCTTACCTTCTTTTTAAGGGAGTGAGTGTAAAGAGGGAAAATAGATGTCTAAGAAGTCACAGTCCTCTCAAGCAGGAGAGGATGGCCCAGTGTTGCTTGCTCCAGTGAGGTCTATGATGCTAAGAACTGTAAAAGGTACAAATGATTTGCTCATGGAACGCCAGCAGAGAAGAGTAAAGTGGACTGGGGGAGTCAGATACAAGATTTGAGAGTGAGTGATAAGACAGAGAAAGACAAATACCATATGATTTCATGTATATGTGGAATCTAAAACTCAAAATAAATGAACAATCAAAACAGGAAGAAAAAAAAGTGAATGGTAAAAAAGAAACCAGAAGTGAAGATGGAAGTCTGGCTTTGAAAGAAAGTTAAGATGTAGGGAGAGAGCAGGAAAATCACAGGATTAAGCTACTGGGGATATATAAAGTTAATGTTTTACTTTTTTTTTTTTCTAATTTTTTAGTGATCAGAAATGAGTGAACAGTCAGAAAAAAACAATTCTACTCAAGAGGGACCCACCGGTAAAAGTTCTCCTGAGAAAAATGGTCAAATCGGACAAAAGCAACTGGTATGGCATCTGGCTATTATGATTCCATGGTATTTGGGGAGTTCCCAACGTGGGCGCGAAGGTGGGCTCAGTCACGTCTCCTCAGGAAGGGTCTCTGCCCCTACTCCCCATGCTGATGGTGTTTTCCCTCCTCTTAACTCTGTTCACAGCTGAGCTGGTCTCACTTCACATGTCTCCTCTGTGCCTCTCAGTTGCCTGATTGTTAGCCAATGTACTGTGCATTACAATCCTGCCCTTGGAGTAGACTGTTTTACCGAATATGGTCGAATGTTTTTATTTAACAAACCCTTGGTTTTTGTCTTAATGTGTGCTAGCCAGCTTCTGAAACTTTGTATCATTTCACCTAATCCTTATCACTAGATACTATTGTTAACCCTATTTCACAGAAAGAGAAAGTGAGAATTAGAGAAGTCGGAATTTGCTCAAGGTACCCCAATAACAAGAGGCAGAGCCCAAATTTGAATATAGGTTGGCTTACCCTGCACTCTATGTTCTTAAACTCTTGCTAGGCTACTGAGAATAGTAATAGAATGAACTAAGTTGTATTTATTTCACAGCTACACCTAAATGCAGAATTGCTTCTTAAGGTTAAGTTTATAAAACAAACCCATATACACACACCAAAATGAAATTTTAAAGATTTATATTATTTATATTTATATTACTTTGGACAGACTAGACATCTACTAAACCAAGTAAACTGTAGAAAAGTCTGAGATTCTGTTACTAATTTACTACTTTGAAATTCATACATTGAAAGTTTCCTTTTTGTTTTCAGGTATAGTATTTCATGTCTATATTAACCAATGTGTTTTTGGGCTACTCAGATTATTTTCTTCTAAAATCCTTCAAA
>NW_011888820.1:1082047-1098166 GCF_000151845.1 Pteropus vampyrus
TGCTCATGGAACGCCAGCAGAGAAGAGTAAAGTGGACTGGGGGAGTCAGATACAAGATTTGAGAGTGAGTGATAAGACAGAGAAAGACAAATACCTTATGATTTCATGTATATGTGGAATCTAAAACTCAAAATAAATGAACAATCAAAACAGGAAGAAAAAAAAGTGAATGGTAAAAAAGAAACCAGAAGTGAAGATGGAAGTCTGGCTTTGAAAGAAAGTTAAGATGTAGGGAGAGAGCAGGAAAATCACAGGATTAAGCTACTGGGGATATATAAAGTTAATGTTTTACTTTTTTTTTTTTCTAATTTTTTAGTGATCAGAAATGAGTGAACAGTCAGAAAAAAACAATTCTACTCAAGAGGGACCCACCGGTAAAAGTTCTCCTGAGAAAAATGGTCAAATCGGACAAAAGCAACTGGTATGGCATCTGGCTATTATGATTCCATGGTATTTGGGGAGTTCCCAACGTGGGCGCGAAGGTGGGCTCAGTCACGTCTCCTCAGGAAGGGTCTCTGCCCCTACTCCCCATGCTGATGGTGTTTTCCCTCCTCTTAACTCTGTTCACAGCTGAGCTGGTCTCACTTCACATGTCTCCTCTGTGCCTCTCAGTTGCCTGATTGTTAGCCAATGTACTGTGCATTACAATCCTGCCCTTGGAGTAGACTGTTTTACCGAATATGGTCGAATGTTTTTATTTAACAAACCCTTGGTTTTTGTCTTAATGTGTGCTAGCCAGCTTCTGAAACTTTGTATCATTTCACCTAATCCTTATCACTAGATACTATTGTTAACCCTATTTCACAGAAAGAGAAAGTGAGAATTAGAGAAGTCGGAATTTGCTCAAGGTACCCCAATAACAAGAGGCAGAGCCCAAATTTGAATATAGGTTGGCTTACCCTGCACTCTATGTTCTTAAACTCTTGCTAGGCTACTGAGAATAGTAATAGAATGAACTAAGTTGTATTTATTTCACAGCTACACCTAAATGCAGAATTGCTTCTTAAGGTTAAGTTTATAAAACAAACCCATATACACACACCAAAATGAAATTTTAAAGATTTATATTATTTATATTTATATTACTTTGGACAGACTAGACATCTACTAAACCAAGTAAACTGTAGAAAAGTCTGAGATTCTGTTACTAATTTACTACTTTGAAATTCATACATTGAAAGTTTCCTTTTTGTTTTCAGGTATAGTATTTCATGTCTATATTAACCAATGTGTTTTTGGGCTACTCAGATTATTTTCTTCTAAAATCCTTCAAAAGAGCATTTTCTTCCCTCATGACATATGTTTTACATGTTCAAAATAAGTTATCAGGATTGTTTAAAGCATCTTTGTTACTTGTCTTCTTAATTAGGCCCCATTTAATTTAGAATTATAAATATCCCCAGAGACTTGGAAGTTTTCCACTAACACTCTAGAAAGCCATTCTAGCAAGATTTTCTTCTTCATATGTGGCTTTGACTTACAGTGGAAACTTCAGATAGCTGTGTTGTGCATCGGAGCCCTGATGGAGCCACATCCCAGGGCAGTGAGTAGCTCTGAAACCCATCCCAGAGCACTGAAGGGAAGGACTGTGTGTGCTTGGGCTCTTGCTGTGGTTTGACACTTCTTATCGGCAGGTCTTTTTCAGCTAACAACTGTGGAAAGGCCTTTACTCCCTTGTCTTTCTCCGTCATAAAATGCTAATTCTGACTTTCATTCCCATCATATTGGAGAAGCCAACTGATGTTTTTTAGATATAAAAAGAATTCTATTTCCACTGGGAATACATTTTTATTATGTAAGTTTTATACGATGGATTTCTTTCTTTAGAAAGAATGACCTAACATCTTTTGAAAATCAGACAAAACTAATTATTTCTCTAGGTAAAACATTTGTACTTTCATGCCATTATGGTAAAAAATACAGAAAATTTATTTTGACATAATGTAAAACAAATAAAACTATCTAGTTCTCACTACTAATACACATTATTTCTTTCATAGCAACAGATAGAGCGGCAGTTAAGATGCTTAGCATTTCAAAACCCTGGACCACAAGTAGCAGACTTTAATCCTGAAACAAGGCAGCAGAAAAAGAAAGCACGGATGTCAAAGATGAATGAGTATTTTTCTGTAAAATACAAGTAAGATCATGATATATGATATTTGACCTGTGGGATTATAAAATATATGAAATTCTCCTTAACAAAGCAAATAAAGGTTGCCCCTTGTTTATGAATTTAAAATGTTTTCTAAAATACAGTATCACCCCATGTGTCTGGAAGTTAGCAACTTCAAGAAATAAACTGTGATCCCAAACTAGGAATAATATTTTTAAAGGCTGCAGAAGTCCTTGTGTTAGAGTAATAGCTTCAGGAGGAAAGATGACTAAAAGTAACAAAGACGTATCATTCAAAGGAGAAATAATCCATGGGAATGGATTCAGGTATCAATGGATACAGAATTATCATAAGAACAGTGATTGCTAGTACATCAGAAGTGTAAACTAAGCAACTCATTAAAGGAAAAGATTGATAAATTTGACTACATTTAAATGAAGATGTATGCCCATTAAAAGATACCCTTAAAAAAATGAGACAAATCACAAGGTAGGAAAAGTTATTTATCATCTAAAAGTTGAGTATCTAAAATATAGAGCAAATTCTGCAAGTTAATAAGAAGATAAATTTCCTATTGAAAATGAACCAAACAATGAACAGGCATTTCAGAAAAAAAAAAAGGCTAATAAACACTCATAGTACCAAACCCCACCAGTACAGTGTGGGAAAGTGCCCCACCCCCAGGTAAGCAAAGAGCTTAGTCTGAAATATAAATGTTGATGAAGCTATGGGACATGAATTGAATGTAAAATGGTACAGTCACTATTTAAAAACAGCGTGGCATTACCTATGCACCTTATGACCTAACGTCTTCACTCCTGGGTATATATCCTGGAAAAGCCATTTCACGCATACAACAGGACACATGTACAAGAAGATTCATAGCAACACTGCAATAGCAAAGAAAATAAAGTAGTAATAATCCAAATGCCCATCCATAATTGAAAAGATAAGTAACTTGTATATTCATACAGTGGGATGCATATAGAAGTAAAAATATTTGTATACAGTCACACACACCATCAGGGATGAATCTCAAATCATGCAGTAGAATAAGAAAGCAAATACAGAAGGGAAGATGCAGTATGCTTGGTGGTACATACATATGTGGCATAACTAAAAGTAAAACAAGGAGATGATTTTTATAATTTCAAGGTGTGGTTCCTCTTGGAAGGCCGGGGACAGGGATATGATACATGGGGCGTGAAGAGGACTTCGAAGGCATAATACTTTATTAAGCTGGGCAGGGGGCACATTTTTCTTTTTTATCTGTGCATGTATGTTCTCTATGCTTTTATATGTATGATAGTTCAGAATTTTACAAAAAATAGCATTGGATGGACAGGAAACTATAAAATCTGTGTCTTAATTAAGACGAGGGAGAAGGATGGAATCTGGTCTGTCTTCCTTTTGACTTCAAGACTGCCCACTCCCATTATTCCCATAATCAATTTTAAAATCAGCTGACACCTGAATTTGCTGGTGGGTTTGGAAGGGGGCGGGGAAGCTTTCATTGCACAGATGAAATGCTTCAAATATAAATCCTCATTGGAAGTATTCCTACCGAAGTGTGATAATCAGGCAGCAAGTACATATAATGACCTTCAACCTTCCCTGCTTTATTAGGAGAGAGAAGAGGATGGAACAGCATTACTTATCTGAACAGGAAGAGAAGAGTTGTTATGCCTGCTTGGGGACCAAGGGTGGAAGTTCATAACCACACTAGCTTAGGGACAGGCTTTTTTTTTTTTTTCCTTATTTCAACTGGTAATAATGGATACAGGCTGTACAGAAGTGTTTTTGTCATTCTGAGGCTTTAAAGCGAGCTCGGTTTTGAAAGATTTATTTCAAAATGGTTTGGATTTGAGATGGTAGTGGAATTCTTGTGAAAGCCTTTTGCCTCCTGGACACGTTGCAGAGGCTAACAGAGGAAGTGTGGGAACCTGAAACAAGGTGTAGACTCTGGTGCTCTCCTGTGGTGCAGAACTTATTGCCTCCACTCAGAGCTAAAGGCAGATTCTACCATCTTGGTCACCTGTGTTCTCCGTTCACACTGGGTGTAAAATAATCAGAAAGGAACAGAAGCAATGGCACTGGAGACTGTTAGCAAAGGCGTTGTTTTATTTATTTTCTTTTTTAATGATGATGGTGTAGTAACTAAGTTTTAATGCTTGACTCACCACTAAAAATGTAAATGTCTTCACTATAGTGCTTTTCTCTTAAGAAAGAAAAAAGAGGGTAATTTAGTAGGGAAAATTCCTTCAGGAATGGTTATATTTTAAATGAAAATTGGAACATTTATAGGAGGAAGATTTAGACAGCTATTCCTCATACTTTGCTTAGGTGGAATATTACCTTCCCCAGCATGCTGAAAAAGTGAAGTGTTGTTACTCTTGGTGACAAGCCTGGCTACATTAGAAATTGGTCACGTATTCGCTGAATTTCCCAGGACATCACTGCCATATGATATTCTGAAGTGTTGCTGGGTAATCTCTAGGGTGCTGGATCATATTTATGAAGTTTGCTACATAATAATTTATTCTCATCGTTAAGGAAAACATCATTTTAGTGTCACTCTTTTGCTTTGCAGAGTTATGAGGAAGTATGACAAAAGTGGCAGGCTAATCTTTAATGATGCTGATCTGTGTGATTGCCTGGAGAAGAACTGCCTAGGCTGCTTCTACCCTTGCCCCAAGTGTAACTCCAATAAGTGTGGGCCTGAGTGCCGCTGCAACCGAAGGTGGGTTTATGATGCCATTGTCACCGAATCCGGAGAGGTCATCAGCACGCTGCCATTTAATATTCCCGACTAGGAGCTGATTTGTTTCTTCTTCTTCACATTTACATCAGTCTCTTTCTCTTGGTGAATTCTATGGCTTGGGGAAAAATGTTTGAGAAATATACTTGAGTTATGTTCTCCAGAGCTGGAGAACAATATAGAATGAGCAGTCATTCTGTAAGTTTCTGTGTCTTCTCAAATTCCTTCACTTGTAACTGAGGAGTGTGACAGTGCGTGGATCTCAGTATCTCTCACCAATACTCCCATCTCTACCTTACCCTCAAATTTAAAATGTCTTTCCTTTTTGCTGGTATCTGAGAAAATGTAATTTTAAGATTTTCAGAATTTTATAACTGAGAGATTATTTTTTACATGGAACACATAATCATAAATTTATAATATCTAGTTACCCTTAGAATCTTATGCATCATTAGTTCTAAATCAGAATTGCTATTTGTATTAAAAAAGAGACCCAAACCTTGTGATTTTGTATTGTATATTCATAGTTTCATTTTTTATTGTTAAAGTTTTAATAACATTAAAGTTAAATTTGGTAATAAATGGTAGTGTGTTTTTATTAAAATTTTTTATTTTACTTGTAAAATTGAGAAATTAGGACTTGACTATCCTAAAAGCCAGTGGTTTATATTGTTTTCATTTCAGGATCAATATTTCAGAATTTTTTTCAAAAGGAGGAAACGGCTTATTATATTAAAGTGTGTTTGTTGTATGTTTGCTAATTGAGGTTATCGCTGTACAGTTGAATAATATATGATGTGGTTTTTTCCAATATGATACCTCGTAGGAGGTTTATAGAGAGTGAATTCAGTTTTGTTTGAATTTGTTTTTATAATAGAGTCCTGTTTACTCTCAGTCAGTGGTTCTCATGCTTCGGTGTGCATCATAATCACCTGGAAGACAAGTATCATAGATTTTATCATCCCACACAGAATTTCTGATTCATTAGGTCTGGGGTACAGCTCACGAATTTGCTTTTCCTAGGTGATGTCGAGGCTGCTAGTGTGAGAACCACTTTGAAAACCACTTCTTTAAATTATATTAGATATGTAATATATGGAAGGGTTTAAATAGATAATTTAATAAATTATTTAAAAATTAATAAGAACATTTAATTTTAAAGTAAACTCAAAATGTTAGAAATAGAGTTTTCAGGGCTTATTTTTCCATCATAATAAGTTTCAAAAGCACTTATTTCTGTAAAGTCCACATGTGCCAGGGAAGGTTCCTAATAATTCTAAAGTTGTTATTTGACAGTATGTTTTGGGGCTAACATAACAAAAATTTTAAAAATCTGTGATTACAGTCCTCCTGCATGTGTAACAGGAGAATTTATTGTGTTTTCCACTGAGTTTTCCAGATAGTACTCACTTTTACTGAGCCAAACATTATGCTAAGAGCTTCCAATTCTATACCTTTAACCATCACGGCAGCTATGAAGAAGATGTGAAATCAAATCTCCCAAGTCAGATCTTTTGAAATGCTTACCAGGAACTTGCAGCCCTGAAATCAGTCAACAGGAGTGGTGGCCCTTTTTACTTTATGTTTTGTTTTGACAGTAATTGTTATTTTGTAAATGGCTGATGAAATGAATTGTTTTATTACTTATATATTTTAGAATAATATAATTTTTAAAGTTGAAAGAATCTTACAGGTTATCTAAATAGTGAGTTAGTCAGCAAATATGAACCAAGAGGCATGAACCAAGAGGCACCAGGCTAAGAACAAGTGATGAGTAGTGAGGAGGGGGTTCCTATCTTCACGGGGCTTATGGAGTAAAACCAGTCGTTTTGGTTTGGTTTGGTTTGGTTTGGTTTCCACAGCTGAGGAAGTTTAGACCCAGTGTGTTAAAATGACTCGGTTAAGGACACATGGAAGAGCTGGCAAACCTGGTGTTTTGAACCCTAAGACTAGGTCAGTGTTCTTTCTGTGACACAGAGCAGTTCCAAATTTGCCTGATTGTAAAACTTATCCAGGTGTTTTTAATAATACACATTCCTGAACCCCATCCCAAACCTCAGGAATCAGCATCTCTTGGGATAAGACCTGGGAATTTCACACTTTTAAGCAAGCACCCCGGGTGAGTCTCATGAACAGGTAAGTTTGGAAACACTGCCTTATCACTAGTTGTCCTATTTTCATACTAAAAAGTAATTTTAGGCAAATTAACATTAAAGTACCTTTCCTTCTTGTCTCCTCTTGGATTCAGTCTTAAACGTTAGATGAGATAATCTAGTTTAAAATGATCTGATTTAAAAAAATATATATTGGCAAATTATGTTGGTTTTTCAGGTAAAGCAATAAATAAAATAAGGTAAAAAAATTGCATAATTACTAAGTAGATGCCTTATACTGCTTTCCTATGGAAACCTAGTAAGACATTTGATGAAGTGATTTTTTTTAGAAATCAGGTTATTTCATCTTAACCTAATGCCAATCCTATGCATTTTTAAAAAGCTTCCTGCACTGATTATTGCAAAAATAAATGTATGTGAATTGACAGAAACTTATTTTGCAAATGTCTAATTTTATCACAAAGTGAACAAAGCTATTTAGTTATTTGAACTAAATTCAAATTAACAAGGAATGTAGCTGTACTATCTAATTACATTAAGAAAATTATCAGTGTGTTAGGATTTTTCTCTTTCTGCTTGGCTATCTTTCAGTGCTGATGGTGTGTCTTCGTGAATATGTATAGAAACTATAAGGAAAGCTATTTCACAGAAGGTCATTTGAATATAAAATGTTACATACTGAAGGATTTAGACAAGTCACCCTGTACCGATTTACACAAGGATTTACAACTGGAATGCCATATCATATCATTTTGCAGAATAACTTTTATCTGAGTCTAATTTGTAAGAGCTAAAGAATATCCATACAGTACCTGAGACAATCTATTTGTACCTAACCCCCTCACTCCCCACAGTGTCCTGGATCCATTACAGATAGGTAGAAACCTTGGGATGCTAACAGGAAAATCATTTAACCTCTTAATATATTTGATTTTATGGAAAGTAATGCTGACTTGGATGTTTTGTAGATATCAAGATTGTACTTCTGTAATGCCTTGGTAACTTAAACGTTTACATAAACAGGGCTGCAGTGTTGGGCCATGTAGGCTATTTGCTGTTCATGTCCATGGGGTGCCTTTCACGTAGGTGTCCCTGCCAACAATGCCCTCTAGTGTTTTATATAGCAGAGTGGCCCTGCAAGCAGGTGCCATTTGATGTGTGGATCTCTTGATTGTCTAATATTTATTGACACTAAGTGTGTTCTAGGCACTGAGTTCTTTAGATTAGCTTATATTCTTGTATAAAATAATGAAAAGAAGATCTTGACATCTTATTTCTTTCCCTTCTGCTTTTTCTTCTTTTTCCTTCATTCTCCATGGAGTCTGTAATAGCAGAAGACAGTTTTCAAGTTATTTAGAAAAGTGGTCCATATAGTTGATCTAGCCTAAGCAGTTTTCATACTTTGTTTCTTTTTAAGAGTCTACATTTTAATCTTAGATTTGGAATATTCTTTTACATATTCATGGGTTTCCTGAAATTCTACTTTTTCCACAGTATTTTTCTTCACTCCGTGGAAGGGAAATGACTCTCAGATCTTCACTATTTATGTCTAACAAGAAGTTTATTTTGTGTTTATAGTTTCTAGTTTTAGCAGATTTATATTCCATCACTTTCGTATGGTTACCTATGTATTCTATTTTAATTGGCCAGTACTTAGGTAGGTTCTAATAAATTCAAAGAGATCTGGGCCTGAGTTTGTTTTGCCTTCAATAGTGAATTCACTAGCCCTGCATGCTTAATAGATAATGCCACTTAGCAACCATTCATTCATTCGTTCATTTATTCATTCATTTAATCCATTCATTTATTCATTTGTTCATTCATTCACTTGTCAAGCACTTCCTATTTGTCTGATACTTTATGAGATGCTAAGAATATAGTAAGTAAGAAAAAATAAAATCAGATAAATGAAGTAAAAAAGGAAACCCAGGCTACTTACTATTGTCTCATTCCTTGTGTCCGAAGTCCCTATCCAGCCTGTGTTCCTCTCTCTGCCTTTCAGAGCTGTCGTATTTGTTTTACTTATAGCCTTTTTAGCTGTACTTACTGGGAGAAATAAAAAAGTATGTCTACCCCATCTTTCTGGAATTGAAGTCCTTTGCTGGGCTTTGGTATCAAGGTAATGTGAACCTCACAAAAGAATTGAGGACCGCTTTGTCTTTTTTCTTCTCTGTTACCTTTGTTTCAGATGACATTATTCTTTCTTAAATATTTGTTGGAACTTGTCAGTGAAGCCATTTGGGATTGGAGGGTTTTTATTTGTTTTGTTTTTTTTTTTTAATAGGAATGTTTTAAATTATACACTCATTTATAAAACTATTCTTTTTTTCTGTCCTCATATCAAGTTTTGAGAGTTACATTTTTCTAGGAATTACCCATTTTATCTAAATTTTTGAACTTGTGAAATACAGTACAAAATAACCTCTTATTATCATTCTTAATTATAAAATATTTTCCCCAGATTTTAGTTATAAACTATTGAAAAGATAGTACAAATCAGTATCCTTTCAATAAAGTCCTTTCTCCCCATAAGTTAGTCAAAGTTAGATTCTCTTGCTTATAAACAAAACACCCTAACATAGGTATCATTCAGAAGATAGAGACACTTATATTTAGTTGCAGCCAATACTTTTTCAACAAACTTTTACAAGAAATCTGTTCCTTCCCTTTCCTAAGCTATACATACATAAGGCCTGAATTAAGAGGTCGGAGCTAGAGGCCCACCTGCTTCTTTTCAACACAACTGGAACCAGTATGAACCAATATGATCCCAGAAACTGGTAACGGAAACTGAAAAAGTGTCGACACAACTCGTAGAATGTTTCAACTGAAATAGAATACAAATTTCCTAGCTTTAGCGGAGTTACTCCAAACAAGTCCTAGAGACAGGAGAGAGAGAAGAGAAGGAAGGGAAGGAGGAAGGCTTCTTTGAACTAGTTGGGATTCTGAATCTCATTTTAGCTTTGAGATTTTCTTTGCAGTATTTGACAGCAGAGTAGCACTAAATTATGTGATTTCTGTGATTTTTGCATATGTTTTTGGAAGATGAGGTGCATTTGAATTTTGCAGTTTTTAATCACTTTCCTAAAAGCTGTGTAGAAAAAAAGTTCCATACATGACTTTGGCTCCCTCTGCTGGTCATTCATATGTACTTTAAGTTTTACCCAGAGAATAAAACCAAGACACCACTATTGAAATAGATTTGGTTTTTTCCCCCCAAAGTTTACTTCACTTTTTAAATTCAAGTTTGAAATTTAAATTTATGACATTTTAAGACTTGATAAGTATATTTTTATTTTGGTACCTTTTTCATTTCAAAAGTATAACTGAAAACAAAGGATACATTTAACAAAAATAAAGTTTAGAAAATACTTCAGATAAAATGCACTGTCTCTTCCTCAAGTTGTCTGTGCTGTGGATAGCCAGTTATGCAGACCAATGTTTTATGTATTCTCATGGCCACAGCTCCCTTGGTTCAATCAACTTCTCAGCCATTCTCCACAGCAGCTATTTGAACCTTTAGCATCTTTAACTTACCACTTCATCCTCTCAGCAAGGTTTCCTCCTTAGAAAGGTTAGAGGTCATCCAACACAGATAACTTTAACATCCTTATTATCTCTCCCATCCCAAATCCTCCTACAAATCTTTATCCATGTCTCTTCTTTCCTACATTTCTCAAGGTTCAGAGAAACAATTTTCTCTTCTGTCAGAGTCCAGCCAATTGGAATGACCTCTGGATCCCATTTCCTCTGATTCTTCAGGAGCCCCATTGTATTAATTATTGTTATTTCTCCTCCTCTTTTTCCATATCTTTGCACTATTACTTTTTGTTGGCTTTTCATGATTGGCATGTGGACATGCTTATATCAGCTAGGGTTTTTCATCTGCCAACATCTCTGGCTAAGCCAAAAAGAAGCCCCACCACATGTAAGGAAATGTAGAAGAAACTGCCTTGAGAAGAACAGGTACCAGGGCATCTCTGTGGAGCTGGGTAGCACTGTATCATGGGCAGTGTCTTCCAGGACAATTGTTAGGAGTTTGGCTGAGCTGGGAGAGACTGAGAGATGAACTGTCAGGTGCCGGAGTAGTCGATTAAAGCAAAGAGCCGAAAGGAAAGAGTTAAGCCTTTACTCACTTACTGCAATGGTCTAAGAGGCTAAAACCAGACAAAGAGCCAGCTCCCACTTTTTCATTTTCCCCCATGGAACAGTCACTGATGGAGGGTCAGGTACACAGACATGGGGGTCATCTCATTGTCTAGGGAGCCCTGAACAAAAGGCTCCTGTAATATTATGGACCATGGGATGACAGAGGCGAGGGGGCTAAGGGGTAGGAGTAGAAAAGTACTAGGTACTGAGTCTGAGTGGGGAAATGTATCTTCTCGATAAGGAGGGCTCGGCTTATGAAGACCTCTGCGTACTGCCTTAGTTATGAGACCGAGAAGTGAAGCCACTGGGGCTAGAAATGCAAATGTGATAAGAGCAGGAGGCCAAGGGGCCTGAATCTTTGTACCATCCCCAGACTGCAGTTCATTGGCTATGCCTCAGGCTGGTGTGGGGAGGGTAGCTTTTCCCCTGTGAGGCCTGCCACGGAAAACTTTTGTGATTGCCTATGGTCAGGCCTGAACAATCACGAATAGGTTTTATAACCTAAGCCTGGTTCCTCATTATTGTTGGGGTGAATCAATTTTTGCCACTTTTTGTCCTAGTGTCAAGTACTCAAGTTTAAAGTCTCTTAGGAGAGTGCCATATGGGTGGGTCAGAGACCTCTCACTTCCAATTAGCAGTCTCACCAAAACAGCATAGAGGAGGAGAAGAGTATTACTCCAATTAAAATTAGGGGCTGTTGCAGAAAAAGCTGGAAGAGTAGTTAGGCAGGTCAGCTCAATACCCATGCACTAACCATGCTCAAGTCTCTCTCGTTTTAGAAAAACTAAAGCAAAACCAATTGTAGAAAAAGATTCTCTTCGACCTGATATCTATTGCTGACCCCTTATCTGAACAGCCAAGCTTCCAGAAATGATACTCAACACTCACTATGTTCATTTCTGTCACTTATTTATTCATTTCACAACTCACTATGATCTAGTATCATCTCTCCCTACCCCCCCCCATGCAAACAAAACTTCCCTTGCCAAATCCCCCAAGGACCTCACTGTGGTTAAAACCCAAGGACCTATTTCTCTCTGTTTTGGTTGACCTCCTCTCTACATTTGACTCTGCTGGCAACACTCTGCTTTTTGAAACTGTCTCAACCCTTGATTCCCCTCCTTCCTCTCTGAGTATTCCTTCTTTGCCTCTTTTACTGTCTTTTATTCATTCATCATGAAGTTTCTGTCTGTCTTCGGCCCTCTTGCACACTCATTAAATCCAGTCATTCTCCATCTCTCAGCAGGAGAGTGGTTAAGAGTGGCGCTAGGTCTTGAGTTAGCACATGGATGGGGTTCAAATCCAGGCTCTACCCATCACTCACTGACTGTGAGAAAGTTCTGATATGAGTTTCCTTATCTGTTAAAGGGGACCTGCCCAGAGGATTGTTGTGAGATTTCATGGAATAACGCTTGTAAAGCATTTAAGACAATGTTGGCACACAGTAAGCATAGCCTGGTAAGTGGTGGTTATCATTGTGTATTCAGAGCATCCACCCTTGCACATGCTCACATCAGTCATGGCACTGTTTTACTTTGTATTGTCTTTTTTTTTTTTTTTGGCCTCACATTCATTTGTAAGTTTCTTGGAGGGAATCACTATGTTGTTAAAATACCAGATCCCTAGCACAGAGTTTGGCACAGTAGATGCTCAATAAATACATATTTGGTGGAGGTGATAGATATCATGGATTACATGTTGAGGGGAATATGAAAGTAAAGTAGGCACAGTTATGAAAGGTCTTCTGAGTTTGTTAGTAACATAAATTCTTTTCATTATGATGTTTGGTTATCATTTTTATTTTTTCACTTCCACTTGACATCTTGAACTCTGTTCAAGTAAAATTCAAGATACTATCAGACAAAAGCTTTTCCTTTCTTTTGTCTTCCCATCACCACCAGCACTACCATCATCGTCACCATCATAATTATCTTTAAGTACCTTATACAATCATTGAATAAAAATCTTTTTGAGTAGTTTGCCCAACAAGAAATCTCTGTTGCAAGTTAGGTTCCCCAGGAAGCAAAATCTGAGCTGACATTAGCATGCAGGAAGTTAAAGAGTGCTCTTGAGTTCAACACCCTGGAAGGGGTGGGAAGGAAACAGGATTAGGTAGAGGGAGAGGGTGGGCTGCCATGCAGTCATACCAAGCTCTCAGCTGACCCCACAGGAAGCTCTGCAGTTGTAATGGTTCTTTGAAGTTGTCCCAAGTTGACTTCAGGAAGACACACTAGTATGCTGGAGCTGGCTCCTACCAGCCCAGAAGAGGCAATTGTACGCATCTCTTCCTAAAAGTGCATTCACTGACGAAACATTGGTAGCCTGAAATGGGCCATGGTAGGAACATTTACACTATAGAAATTGGTAAATGCTACAGATCAGGGCTTTTCTTTTTTCAGAGAGTTTGTTGTTAAACATAATCAATTATTGGAGAGAGGCTGCCCTGAGAGGCAGATGTGACCTTGGGCTTGGTGGTTCTCTTCAGGTGAGACAGTTCCTGAAGAAGACTGACAGTTTAGCGCTGTCAGCCAGCAACCTTCCCAGCAGCTGGGAGAATATATCTCTCCTTCCGAAGGGAGGATATGGATGGCACAGCACAGCACCCATGCAGTCCCAATGTGCTGCTATGAGAAAGCACAGAGATGATGATATTTCTAAGTTTTATATTGTGTTATTTTGAGAGCAGTATTTTCTTTACAATTCAAAAAGTTCCAATCGCTTCTTGGCCTTTTGGCTAAGATTAAGTGCAAAAAGTTACAAATAGTCAATAGATTTTTAAAAAATAAACTATAGTTTTTAGAAGTTTTAGAAAACAGAAAAATTATAAAAACAGTACAAAGAGTACCCATATACTCCAAATCCAGTTTATCCTATTAACACCTCAGATTAATATAACATGTTTTTTGTTACAATTGCGCCAATACTGATACATTATTATTAACTAAAATCCATGCATTATTCAAATTTATTAGTTTTCGTCTAATGTCCTTTTTTTTGTTTGAGAGTATATCACAAAGAATAAACGATTTGACCCTAGACACAGAACTGAGAATGGGCTGGCACGTTGTTGGAACAACGAGGAAACGGTGAAGAGTCAAATTCTGCATGGTTACCTGTGGCTCTGATGAGGCAGATGAGGACCTCTCTGGCTATTTGACTTAGTAGAAGCACCACTTTATCTTTAGTAATGCTATGCTGAGTGATGCTGAAGGAAAGTAACTGCTCATCTTGTCAATTTACTAATCTAAGCAAACAGTAAAGAGAAAACCTTTAAAACCCTGTCTAAATAAAATATAGTCAGTTATATTGAAGAGATAAATGAGGGCATTCTTTTCAAATCCAGTAGTATTAATAATTTACTTTGTGGACCTTTCTTTCCTTTAATATAAAAAACTTAAGTACATTTTGACAATGATTAATGAATTAGGACTACAAATTACCATGAGAATGATGTTAATATTTGGGTCACCCGAAGTATTTTTATTAATATGTAACCCTCTTCTTCTACCTAATATAAAAAAGCCTGACCATATAACTAATTCACTCTGTTTTCATTATATTTTGAATAATGACTTTACTGTTTTGTCAAAATAATATATTCTCATTTTTGGAAATTAAAGCGATATAGGGAAGTACAAAGTAGAAGGTAAAAAATACAGAAAATCTTACCCAAGCAGAAATAATATTGTGAACATTAGCCAAACCAAATTCCAGCAGTCTCTACATGGATATTTATATCTAGATCTCAATCCATATAATCTATATAATCTATACATAGACATATAGAAATGATTTTATTAAACTGGATAAGAGAAGGAAAAGAAACAGAAGAAATCGCTTTATTTTAGATAGTTGTTTCTTTAGCAAATATACGTGTGTTCCTAAAACACTCTTGTAAAGCAGGGGTCACAAACTCAAGTGCCTTCAGGAGCAGTGACAAAATGATTCATGAAGCAAGCTCTAGATATTAAGTTGCTAGGTACTGTTTTCAAAGTAAAGATTTCTCTGATTACATTGTCTGTGTCATCACTGAGTAGGTCAGACGAATTGGGCAAAATATTTCCTCAGTCCATGAGCCGTATTCAGACTACAGTTCTCCAGATTCTTACCCTTGCAAAAATGAAAAAAGATTAAGAAGTTATAGTCGATTTATTTTTTAAGTGATATATTTGAGATAGCATGAAAGATTAAGAAATTAGTACTCTTAAAACTTTATTTCACCTATTCTGTCCATTTTTAAATTAGTTCTCTTAGCATACATTAATTTTATATTACAAAACACTAAAATATTTATATTTAATTTCATAAACATAATTTCCATTTTAACTAAACCTTAGTTCTATATGAATTGAATATTCGCTACATGCCACAGCACCTCCATTCCTGAGTTCTTTATTTTTATTAAAATCTTGGTTGGCTTGATTTCAACCATCAGTTTTCCCAAAAAGAACTCATGAAACTTATGAATGCAATTATGTTTGATAGTATCTAACTTCTGCTTAATAACTGAATAGCATCTTGACTGGATACAATGCATTCTTCTAAAAACTTTGTAGACATTGCTATGGAGAAGTCTGAGATTCGTTGATCTTTTTTCCTTCTTGTAAGTGTCTTTTTCATCTAGATGCCTACAGAATTTTTTCCTTATCTTTAGAGGTTGATAATTTTACCAGAATTTGTCTCAGCATCATCATTCTATATCAGCTTCTTCCAGAAAACAATATGCTTTTTCATCAAACTACAGATTCAGTTTTTCCAACATTATAGGGAGATTGTCTTCTAGTAGATATTTGTTGTGATCATCCTCTAGAGGTGAGGTGGGCTCCCCACCCCAAATTCAGTTTGGTGTTGAGATTGATGATGCCATACATACACACTAAGAAGGTATGAACAGATTTATTACTTGAGTAATCAGGCTTTCTGAGAAGAACAGTTCAGGCTACAAAACAGGTTCAAAATGGCTTGAGAGAGCAGGGAAGGGC
>NW_011888820.1:1098822-1113615 GCF_000151845.1 Pteropus vampyrus
CATGCCTTTTCTTCTCATCCTACTGTGTTTAGCATGGACGGCTCTGCCCAGACATCTGTTTTTCTGATGTAGTGCCAAGGTCTCCTAGTTCCTTTGCCTTTTACTGTGAAATCTGTTTGTTTTTCCATCCAGGATGCCAGCTTGATAGCGCAATATTGCATTCTATCTACTTTTCTACAAAAGTTTCAGGGAAAGCTAGGCTGAGAGTAGCATTTGTTGGTGGATTTCATTTTTACTTTCTCAACTCCAAGATTTAGTTAACTGTCCGGTATCAGGATTCACTCCACTAGCTGGGGGTATGTCCAATCCCAGGGAGGGGATAGATTCACCTGAGCCCTTCATTAATCGTGGTTCCCAAAGGTTCTGATTCCTCTTGGGTCAGCCCTGGTTTTCACTTCCCTATTTCATTTCCACTTAGTATGGGGAAGGATTAGGGGGCCTGTGGGTTTCAGCCAGCATTAACCAAGAGGTGGGGAGGTGAAGGGAAGGCTTAGTTCACGGAGGTTTCAGTGTAACTTTCTCCAGTGGCTTTTTGCCTCCCGGTGTCTTTTCTTATGTTTTCTTTTCAAATGTCTATCTCCTAATCTATCATTTGAGATATTAGATATAGTTTTTCTTTTCTGCCTTATTGCTCTTCCCCCTTCCCGCCCCCCCCCGCCCCCTGCTTCAACCAGAGGTACCAAAAAAGTGACTTTTGGAGGTCCCTTTAGCCTCCATTGAGTCCTGCATTGGCCCTCACAGACTTATATTCTCTGGGGGTTTCTCAGGACTTCTCCTTGGCTGACTATTTACCTCCCATTCTTGTCTTTTTCAAAGTGGAGGATATACAGATAATTCTCACGGCTTTGTGGATGCCTTCCTTTCCTTCTCTAGAAACAGAAAAGAAGATATCCTGTTTCAGCAGATTGGGAGTCACCTTTAGACTCCAGTTTTGCTAATGCAGATGCTGTTTCTTGGCACACACTTTTTCAAGTGTGTTGTTAAGTTATGCTTCTTTTCTTGTTTGCTTACTATTGATGGGTGGATTTTTATTTTTCTGTTGCCCATTAGTGGTGTTTAGCATTCTTATTTCCTTTACTAGTCATTGGGTAAAAGGGAATCTGTAAATGTGCCTCATTCGACGTCTATATGGGAAGCACTACTTAATTTTTTTCAAACTGTGTTCACTGGTGAAAATTACTGAAAAAAACACTCAATCTTTCACACATCCTATGTGTAAATATCAGTCCTGTTAATGGCACAGACCTCTGGGAGGTAGGATGGAGGGAACTAGGTGCAAATTAAAATGGAGGGGTGATAATTTGAGATGGCTTTCAACTTTAAGTTTGAGAATAGAAAGAGATCTGTTCATGTATCACAAAGTACATTTTTGCTACATTTTAATAAAAGTTTACCTCCCATACCCTTCCATTTTATTAAGGGTGGGTGAACGTAAATAATATTTTTTATAGGTAAAAGTAGTCTATAACCTTAATACTAGTTTTTTCCTTTTTTTCCCTAAGCTTTTTGCTTCCTTTCCACATCACAACCTGGTATGCATATAATTAGAGAATAGAGTATACTCATGACTTCTTTATTCCTGTTACATCTCATATTAAATAGAAATATTCATATAACCATCTCATAAATTAAAAATATGTAATTTTAAAACTTCATTCTCCCGAGAATCTGGGGGAAAATGTGGAACAAACATTCACATGTTTACCATTTAGAAGGGTGTTTTTCAGTTATATCTCAATTGATTCTCTCACACCTATGAGGCAAGCGCTAACTATAGAGCTAAAAACAAGCTAAAAACTGACTGAGTGATGGTGTAGAGAAGGGGAGATGTGTGTTGGCGTAGTGGTGGGAAGGAGGAAAACGGGGCAATGGCTTCGACAATCGACTGTGACAAAGCAGCTGAATATGAATTTTGTATTGGATAGTAACCTGAGGATAGGGCATGGGTAGCGGGTAGCTTTAGCCTTCTGCCCATATGTGACTCTAAACTACCTTTGATAGATGCACTTGGGAAACTCAAGGTACGTTGGAGGACTACAGACTTTCAAAGTGTTGAGGACTTGGGCCACATACTTAGCTACATAATTGTTAGAACAATCTAGGGTACATAATAAAATGCCTATCTCTCCCCCATCCCTAATTTGACAATATATATCAAGGTCCTTTCAGCTGGACTGGGTTCCTGGGGCTCAGCTATCGTTCTGGTGGGTAAGTAGGTGTTACCCTTCCTCCAAGGATAATCATTTGTATTTGTGGCTGGAATGTTGAAGAATGCATTTAGGCAGAGATCTTTGGAGGACTCGGGGTTTACTTTATTATTATTATTATTATTATTATTATTATTATTATTATTATTTATGCCTACAGCACCTTGTCTTCCTGGTTGGTCTCCCATCCCAGTACTAATCAGGCAAGACCCTGCTTAGCTTCTGAGATCAGACATTGGGCTTGTTCAGGGTGGCATGGCTGTAGACCATGGACAGTGGCTCCACTGGGGCGCAAACCCAGGACCTTCTGCATGTAAAGCAGATGTGCTATCTGCTACACTGTGGAACCATGTCTGACTCAGGGTTTATTTAAGGGTTGGAGGAGACTTCTGGGGGAAAAAAAAAGGCTCAGACTTTGGTCTACTTCACTGTGGGTGAAGATATAAATCATGCCTAGTGGGGAGAGGGTGGGTGCAGACTGAGGCTACATTGCAGGAGGCTGCCATGACACCCTTGAGAAGGAACCCAGCAAAAGGGAGGGGCTCCAAACAGGACAAAAGGTATACCCAGAAGGAAGTGTTAGCTCCCAGGACGCAGTGGTTGTCACCAACCTCACTCCAACCCATGCTGTGATAAACTTTGGTGAAACAACTAGGCATATGTGAATTGAAAGACTGCATCATTAAAGAGCTGAAGCACTCAGGGCCCAAGCAACTCTTGTGTTGAGATTCCACTCAAGGAGTGAAACTGTCTCCAAGTTATGTACCTTACCAAATATGCTCAGCTTCAGTGTATCCCAGGCTTCAGCGTGTTGGTCCACTTTCTCAATAAAGAGGCCCCTGGGAACTCTGAACTTTTCCCATGATCTTAAAGCCCCTGCCACTTGCTGCTACCCTTGGCGGCATCGGGAAGGGTGGGGAGAGGAGATATCTGGAGATCCGTATGGGCAGGGATTGGGCCATGGACTCTTCTTCTCCTACAGCCTCTACTTTATCAGACTTGACTCATGGAAGCTTTGGATTTTCCAGTGGCTGCCTAGAGGCACCAGGCGACATACCCCAGAAATACAATGGGAGGTATAAGCCATAGGACAAATTTTGACCAACAAGAGAGAGGAGACTGGAAAGAGTCTGCAAACAAATTTCTTTCCCTCCTACCACCTGGCTGTTCCAAGACACAATGACTTGAATTAGTCTCTGGAAATATCTCAAAGTACTGACAAACGAGCTAGGTTTTGAAGCTGTGACCAGTGGATAACCTATGAGTTTGTATTTGCTTCCTTCTTTCCTTCCTTCCCTTTTGCCCTCCTCACTCCTACTTCCCTACAATTATAGCCCCCAGTGAAGCACTAACTTGTAATCAGATTGTTTTCTAGAAAACCCAGGCTAACACAGGATGTTAAAAAAAACAAAACAAAAAAACATTCAGCGTGTTTAGTAGCCATAATTAAATAATTAGATCAGGGGCAGCAGATCTGGGCTCTGGATCCATCATAAAGATGGGTTGACAAGTTTGAAGTTAGGGTAAAAGTGTGATTGTGGAATTATATTTCCAGGAAGTACATTTCCTGTTCTCTAGCAGCTGGCAGCAGGTAGACAACTATAAGGACTTTTTTTTTTTTTTTATGGATATATATGCCTATATTCCAGAGACCATAGAACTATTTTGTGTGAGAGTCTCATTTAAGGGACGAAATTATTTACTGCATCAAGCCTTTATAGCGATAAGTGGTAATGAGATGCGATCACCACATCAATGAAAATGAAAAGAATTAGGGCTTTGTGTCCACTAGAGACTCTTTTTTGCTAAAAGCTTGGAAGCCTGTGCTTTGCTCTATAAGGGAGGGTAGAGTGTTTTCCTGTATATATATCACATTACTTAATTCTCATCCCAGTGCAGGGGAGCAGACATTGTTCTCATCCTCATTATGCAGATCAGAAATGGGAAATAGTAATGTTAAGTGCTTTGTTCCAGGTTACATAGATTCAAGACTTAAACCAACTTGATGCTCTTTTACTCAAAAGCCCAGCTATGGTTTTGAAGGTAATTGAGGAGGAAGTAAACTTCACTAGAGATTCAAAATGTTTTCAACTGGTTAGTGGCTCTACTTCAGACAATGAATCAAAACAAAAGGGAAACAATTCAAAAGGTGATTGAACTGGGACCCTTTTAAAGTCGTGCCGGGTAAGTAATGTGTTTGTATCAGAACCTGTAATTTATGTAGCCACATACATCTTTTTTCACATATTGCACAAACCGGGGAGTATGTGGAGTGTTGTGGAACTAAATGTATTTGTATGTATTGAGCACACTGTATAATCGTCTCAATTATCCACATGGGGATTATTCACTTTTAATTTGTAATCTGGCTTCTCCTTCCAGTTAGGATGTTTTTAGGCTGCTTTAGGAATGCCAACTAATTTAAATAATTAAGTAAAATGTAATTAGGAAGGAAAATGAAATTCAATCTTTTGCCAGCTCTTAAAGATTCTACAGCTGAAATATAACTTTAATCTACCTACTAGCTTTTCATTCTGCAATGCCATTTTACTACCACAGGATTTTGTTGCTTTCCATAGATTATTGCAATAGTTTCCTATCTGGCTCTCTGCTTACCTCTTTTCAACCCAATCATCATCCTGCTGACAGTAATCTTAAAACAAATAATCAAACAAATGAACAAAAACAAAAAACTCAGCTCTTATCACAAAAATTTCTTTGCTCAAAAACATTTAATGGCACCCATTTTTCACCAGATTGAGTGCACATGCCACAACTCATCATTCAAGGTTTCTTCATGCCACCTGCCCTGGGAAGCCTTCTTGATCATATGTCTGATGCCTTGTCACTGCTCTCACCTCTGAATTTCCTTAATGCATTACAAGTTTTTCTCTGTGGTAGACCAAGGTGTTTGCAAACCCAGGTAGTCTTTTGTGAGATCCTTAATGGTAATCTCTGCAGCGTTTCATTTCTGCCACTAAACAGGACCCTAGCTCAGTGCCAGACCTCAAAGAGGGCACAACAAATAAAAAGAGGGCAGAAATTTTGGTCTTTCATATCTCAAGTGCCTAGCACAGTGCCTGGCACATAGTAAGTGCTCAAGGAATACTGTTGAACAAATGAAGATACATACTGCAAGCTCCATGTGGTGCCCTGCAGGGATCCGGGGAAGCAGGTACAGGAAGGGCTGATAGTACAGGGCTGATAGGCTGGAGCTGACAGCATGACCTCTCGGAGAGGTGATGCACGGCTCCCTGGGCTTGTTCAGGGAAGAGTGTTCTACCGCCTCCCCTCTGCAGCGAAAGCCAGACATGGCCGAGATTGCTCTAACTTTTCAGATTTTATATCTATCTATCTATCTATCTATCTATCTATCTATCTATCTATCTATCTATCTATCTATCTATCATCTATATCTATATATCTATATATAATCAGAACATGTTTTATATATATATATATATGCATGTTTTATATATATATATATATATATATATATATATATATATATATATATATATATATATATAGTAAGTACATATGCATGTTATAACATGCATATGTACTTACGCCTAAATGTATATTTGTACACACATACTACATACGTAACACATAAAAGCATACACATCCATATCCAGGTATAGTTAAGTAAGTATATAAATATAAATGAATTAATATGCGTACAGCCTTAACTCTGAACAAGTTAGAGAGCCAGTGTGGACAACGCCAACGCCCTTCGCACCTCCAGGGCTGCAAGAGCCGGGAAGCCCGGAGGCGGTTGCGCGGCTGGGCCCTTCCGGCTTTCCGTCCGCCGCAGCCGCCATTGGTTGAGCTCGGAGCAGCTGACAGGTTGCGGCCCGGCGAGGGAGCTTCGAGGATGGCGGCGTCCGCGACACTGATCCTGCGCGAGAGCCCCAGGTAGCCGCCGGGTCGGGCACTGGCGGTGGCTGCTCGCGCGTTGTCGGGGTCGGGGCCGGCGCAAGGATGCCCCGTGTCTGTCGCCGTGGCGCTGACGCGGGGCCCGGCTCCGCAGAGTGGGCGCGGGGCTCCCGGAGTCGCAGTGCGGACCCCGCTGGGGTGCACGGGACTGTGGGCGCCTCCACCTCCACGGTGCTTCACCTGCGTGGGGTCACAGTGCGCCTGGCAGCTGAGGTCGGATCGACAGTGTGTGGTCTCTGTCCCTGTTCCCAGAGTGTAGTGTCAGAAGCACCCAGGCCTGCCTGGAGTAGTGCCGAATCAAGTGGAAGGGTGTTCCGTTTCCGTTTTCAATTCTTTCAGACTTGATTATGAGAGAGACTCCCATTGGTGCTGCACCGTCTTTAATATAATACTTAACACGTGTCAGTATCCCTTTTCAAGCAAGGTAGACTAGACCTCAGGCCAGGAATTTTGGGTTGGTAACATTATGTAGTTAGAATCTGGTAACATTGTTTTTGTTTTCATTCTATTTATTTTTAGTCAATTTCCACCTATGGTAGATAAGGTCCGCTGTCCATGGTGGTAATATAAAGTTCCCTTTTAAAATAAAATTATTTAAGTAAAAACGACTCTATTTAATTAAAAATAATTAAATAGTAGTGCACGTGGTGTGTGGATGTGAGAAAAGGGCTGAAGTATATAGGCAAATAATGGAAGTTGGAAAATAACTTTTTCGTGCCTGGATTGGGTGGGAATCTTAAAGAAGCGAGTTGTCATTTTAAAGTTTTTCCTTTTTCCTGGATTCCTTGAGTTCTGACAGCTAGTTCCTTTCCTCACACCCGTATGCTGGATAACACACATCACATCAGTAAAACATAAAAAATATGATTCAGTAGAATCGTTCTTATCATATAAAGTTGATTATTAAAATTGAAGCAGGGTTTTAAACAACTGTGTACTTAGTGACCCCAAATCATTTTATATGTAGTATTTTTTTAAAATTCTATTATCTGCCATTCAACATTCTTTATATTTTTGATGAAAAGCCATTTCCCTCCTCCCCCTTTTCCGAGTTCCATTTTGGATTAAGTGGTTACTTTAACACCTCCTGCTAAATTAATGCCATTCCTCACAGAGTGTACGCTTACCCTAGTAGTTTGCCTTGCCCAAAGAAAGAGAAAATTTGCCAAATGAACCTTTTCAACAGATGTGCTTTTCAGGGCCATCTTTCTGGAAATGCCTAGCTTTCTTCGTTGGCAATCATGTTTTATTTCACTAAGAGTTCCTTGTAGCAATCAGAGGTGTCGAAATGAAATTATAGACAACTGCAGTTGTAGACAACTATACTTAGAACAAGTACAGTTCCACTTGAAAACTCACTTTAAAACTTTGTTTTAATAATTTAGCATGAAAAAAGCAGTGTCGCTGATAAATGCAATAGATATAGGAAGATTTCCACGATTGCTCACCCGGATTCTTCAAAAACTTCACCTGAAGGTTTGTACGTTTGCATTTCTATAGCTTATACTTAATTGTGATTCCACTGAAACTCATTTTCTACTTTAAAAACTTTTTTTGCAAAGTATATTGTGCTCCAATGTGTCTCTGAGAATACTGAGTCTCTAGAAAATTTGATAATGTCCCATGGTGAAAAGTTTGGGAAACTCTGTCTTCATTGAAGTTAATTTTTTTTTTTTATTGGGGAACTTTTCAGAGTATATTATATGGTACTGTTTATAGTAAATATTTAAAGGTGAATGTGGTGTGCAAAATTTTCTAAATGTGTTTGACCTTGGAACTGTTTTATCATGGTATATATTTTGGGACTAAGGTTCTGTGGAACATGCTTTGGAAAAATTTTGATTTTATGAGTTCATTCTTCCTCTTAAAAATAATTCCGTGGTCTTGCTATCAATTAGTATTTAATCTGTCATTTTATCTTTCACTTTTATTTCAACGGTGTGGTTATTTTGGATGTATTAATGTTTAGTGATTCACTGCCTGGTCACCAATCTAAGTTAACTTTTTCATCAGGTTATAAAAATTTAATTTCATCCAACGCATGTTTATGGAGCACCCACTAATTGCTCTGCTTGGTGCCAGGCATCACCATTAAAAAAGAACTGAGACTCTTTCCTTTCTTTTTTCCTGGTCAAGAGACAGCCCCTTTAAAGCCCTTTTGCCCTCTGAGGTGTCTCCCAAATCCAGGGTCTCCTCATAGTCCTAGTTCAGATTCTTATTATCTCTCCTTTGGACTACAATAATTACCTTCAAAATAGTATCTTGAGGCCTCTTCTCCCTTCCTGTTGCTTCTTCATAATTCTGTTTCATTTATCTTTCTAAATATTTTTTTTCTAAAAACAACAACAACAAAGAACTGGTCATATCAAAGCCATCAGTGACTTTCCATTGCCCCATGGGGAAAAGTTCAAAATCCTTCACATTATATTATAATAACATTACAATATGGCTACAACCTATATTCTTGCCACTTTGCAAGTCCTCCAGTAACGCTGGACTGTGCTCTTTTACCAGAACATACCATGAACTTTTTTCCTTTACTGAATAAACTAGTATTCATCTTTCAAGGACTTTAAATCTCTCTCTCAGTAGTTCATTGTTCTCCCTTCTGTGCTTCTAAAACTTAGTGCATTCTCACTTCACTTTAGTACCTCATCGTAAATATTTGCGTCATGATTACAAGGTCTTTCTCTGACCTTGAATACCTTGAATATCATGTCTTATCATTATATTTCCTGTACCTAATATATTTATTCTTACACAATTAGCACTCAATAACAATTCTTGGAGTTAATTCTTTTCTTTGCCATAGGAAACACACACAAAAAATAGGTCTTCTAAATTCCTGCCTGTAAGAAATTTGTGATGTAGGTGGAGACAGGAAGAACAGTAACAGTAACAATAACAATACCAGCTACATTTATGTTGTTTGCTATATACGATTACATTGCTCCCTCTGTGACTACTATCATTCTAATGGCTTTGTATTATCAACTCATCCAATCCTTACAGCAGCTTTAGGAAGTAGGTACTACCATCATCCTTATTTTATTCCTGAAAAAACCTGAAATAGAGACTAGTTAAGTAATTTGTCCAAGGTCACACAGTTAGCTCATAAGGCAGTCTGGTTCCAGAATCCATTCTTTAAACCCATTACAGTATACCTCAGAAAAGAGTACAAAATAGTATATAAATCATTTTAAAACTAAATGATACAGGCAATTTATACAGATGTTCTGCTTTGATTTCCTGAGCTGGTTGGTGGCTGCCTTCTGAACATATAAAACAATATGGGACAAAAAACTCATACATCTTTTATTCTTCATGCTGAAGGACTCTGGAACATTTGTAGAGAAATGTGATGTGTGGTTTGTCTTTGACCCTTTTAGTCATCTCTGGAGTTGAGAATAAGTTAATATCTATTTTAGAGTACCTGAGTGGCTAAAGCATTCCACAGAGATGCTTGAATGCTATGAGGTAGGGCAGGCAGTAGGGATAAGAAGTGGTTGTTGAGAGCTGAAGGAGCTGAAGACAGAAACATACATATGTGAATATTTGCTTGCTATGAAAGAAAGTATGGAAAGGTACAATTTTCTTTTCCTGAACAATTTCAGGGAGTGTTCTTCCAGAGGTGCTCCTATTGTGATAAAAGCTCTTATCAAATAAAGTTTGCAGTGACCTTCAGGATCTACCAGCTTTCTTTTATGTACCCTTGGTCTGTCAAGTTGGCCTTTGCCTCGAGACAAGCAGAGCCATCGGAACAGTGAAACTTGATGCAGGTGGATTGGTGAAGAGGTTTAGGAATTTGGTTGCTATTCTAAATGTTATAAGCTTGGCACTTTGATTTTACCAAGTTTAATTTGCTTATAGGCAGAGGATATCTATTTTTGTCCAAACTGATTCCTTGGAATCCCTAGTAGGAATAAACGTGGAGAAACTAAGCTTAGTATAAAATATGGGCATGCCTAAGCATGGGTCTGGGAGCCCTCTTTGAATTAACCATCTTCCTGGTCTGTTCTAGCATATAGAAATACATGTCAATTTTGGAGGTTGCTACAATGTGTGGAAGGTGCTACTGGCATTTAATGCCCAGGAACTTTAAAAACGTCTTGCACAGTGCAGGACGGTTTTGCACCAACAATTGTCCCATCCAACATGCTAATAGAGTCTACATTGGGAAATACTGAGGCAAATCAGATTAACTACCATAGCTGGGAACTTAGAAATAAACATTTGCAGCTTCCAAGTATCAAAAATAACCACCACAGCTCATGCAATTAAAACAACTCATATACTTTGCTACATAGGAGAGACTTTTAGGCCTGCACACAAAAGCTATTAATATAACCATGCTGTAGGTCTAGTTCTGAGAGATCAGCTATCTGTGTTCCTGGCCATGGCAGACTAGAAACAGCAAAGTGGGGGACGAAGGTGCTGCTATGATGAGGCACTCAGGCAGTTTCAAGAATTGACTCCTGATCATGGAATGAAATGGAAGAATTATGAAACTCATACAGAAGAAATATAAAAGCACAGACATCTGAGGTTTTTTTGTTTTTCTGTTTTTGTTTTTTTTCCTGAAGTAAGAAATCATCAATATATCTTAGGAGTTCTTCAAGATATTTCAGCCCAGAACTTTGGTGCTTGTAATTATGACCTGAGTCATCGCAAGAAATTAGTTTAATCCAATATACTTCATTTAAAAAATTCTAGAATGGATACCATACATTTTAGAAATATTTCTTTTAAAAGTTTAAAAGTTCATTTATTTGATCTATTCATTTATATGTACCACTATATTTTCCCATTATGACAGAAAAGTTTCATTATAGTAACATAAAGGACAATCATAGATACAAACTCCAGCATATAGAAATACCTAAGGATTTTTTGTTGGTTGTTACAGTGTGTAGAGGGTGCTATAGGCATGTAATGCTTTGAGACTTTAAATGTCTTACATGTGCAGGGCAGTTCTGCACAAAGAAGAATTGTCCCACATATGCACAAAAAAGAAAAAGGTAGCTTATCTCCAAAGATGCATTTATTTTGTATTTAATATAAAATGGGAGGCTCCTTTAAAATTTGTTTATTGTGTGGGAATTATGTATCTACATACACACTTTAAGTTATGATGTATGCAGAGTACTAGTAGCGTGTGTTCTTGTGGTATTTGTGTGTGTGTATGACTGTATGTGAATCAGAGCTTGGGCTCTGGACCATAATCCTCTCTGTCTCTAAGTTTTAAAAACTTAATTATCTTCATAATTATTTAGATAATATACTATTGTCTTAGAGTAGAAGACCTCTATAATTTTCTGAGAGATATGACCTGATTCTAACCATACGTGGAACTGAGATTTGTTCTCTCATCATGCGTGTTAAGAAAATGACTTCTTTAAAAAAAAAAAGTTGGAAGAATGAATTTTTAATTTGCCTTTTTGGTGCCCTTAAGGTCAAACTATTTAGAGCGCTTAATTAAGCATTTTAATAACATTATAAAGTTCACAAATAACTTATGAATAAGTTTTTGTTTTAAAAAATTTAAACAGTGTGGACAAACTGAAATGCCCCCTTGGTTAACTCTTGTCCCCCCTACATCTTAATTCTCTCCTGTATTAGTTATCTATTGCTGAATTACAAATTACCCCCAAATTTAGCAGCTTAAAACGACAATAAACATCTCTCACAGTTCTTCTAGGTCAAGAATGGCTTGGCTGGGTGATTCTGGCCTGGGGTTTCACATGAGGTTGCTGTCAGCTGTTGGTGGGGCTGCTGTCACCTAAAGGTTTGACTGGGGCTGGAGCATTTCCTTCCAGTATGGCCAGCTGGGGGCAGCAGTTGGTGGGAGGCCTTAGTTCTTTGCCACACAGGCCTTTCCTCTGGACATGGAGGTTGGCTTCTTCCAGAGAAAATGATCCTAGCAAAGAAGTTGCTGTCTTGTTTATGACTGAGCCTTGGATGTCGCATAGCTTCTTTTTCACTGCGTTCTACTTGTTGGAAGTAAGACACTAGGTTTGGCTCACATTCAAAGGAAAGGAAAATAGGCTCCATGTTTTGAAGGGAGGAGTGTTAAAGAATTTGCAGAATAAAACCATCACACCTTTCTAGAGGTAGACTTGTTATTGATTCAGTTTTTATCTTTCCAGATCTTTTTCCATGTATTAATAAATACAGATGTACACACACATATGTATACACATAGAAATGTGTCATTTGTCTATGTGTTTTTATAAGTGGTATCATACTGTATATTTGCCCTATGTACCTTTTCACTCACTTTTATCAATGATCTTTCCACATCAATCCATATTAGTACTACCTTATTCTTTCTAAGTGTTATTCTTCCTTTCTGCCTGTATATATATGTTTGTAGCATAAGTTCTTTTAATATAGAAAAAATTACCATACCAATTTCCATTTTAAAATTTAAGTTTCTTGGATCCTTACTCTGTAGAACTTTATAAACATGGGCCTTAATTTTCTCCCATTGAGAGGATACGAAAGACTATATCTCTTTTACCTTCTCTTTAATTCCCAGGTGTGTGTGGGTTGCTGTTGGTAGATAGAAAGAAGTTAAACTACTGCTGTTCAAAAGCAAATAGAGGAACTTACATTTAATATTTATCTACCTACAGTCATTTTTGTAGCAAGATGTATTGAATATGTGTTTGAAATTTTGTTTTATAGCTGTATTCTCCATATGCTGTTCTGCTCACTCATTTTAAACTCCTCTTTATTTTAAGTGTGCATGCCTGATGTCCTGGTGGATGGAGGGATATAAATATCTGCTTGTCTCCCTTCACCCCCAACCACTTTATTAATATATTGTCCTTGAAGATCTTGAGAATATTCCTTTTGTTGCTCTCTCTCTCTCTCTCTTTTAAATCTCACTTCCTTGTTCATATTTGGGGACACCAAAGTTTATTTTTCTACATGCTCATTTAAAAAAATTTTTTTTTAAAAAACAGCATATTTTGGTGTATATTAAAAGGAATCAGATTGACCAACTTGCAAGTTAAATTGTAAATAACCATTGAATTAAATGCAATATATGGTGCAGTAATTATGCATAAGTAATGCTGTTATGTTTCTTATATTGATAAAATCTGGTACTGTAGCTCATTATATCAAGAAAATATATGGTAATCATAGGAAATCTGGAATTTTCAAGTCAAAACATCACTCTTCAGGTAAGTAATTGGCATTTTGGCCAAATGGGTTCATGCTTTTCTCAGACATAAAAAAGAAAGCTCTCTGGGAGTTCTCGTGACTAGCCTCCAAAAAACTAAAAATGTGCCAGTTTGAGTTCTAATGCGGCTTCAGTTGAATAACTATGTAGTTGTACATCATCCTAACCTGTCAAGGCAGGGACTCATGGGACTTCTGAAACTTCTTTCATATTGTTGTTGGGGAGAGGCAGCAGCAGAGAATGTTGTTTTTAGTATGTGTGCATAAAGTATTTTATTTAAAAACTGTCTTACATTTTTCTGTATACATTTTTCACACCTGATAAATCAGTATCTTTAGATCAAGAAGATTATTTTGGAAATGAAAGAAGGGAGACTAGCCAGAGGTTATACTCAGGGGCTATCTCCTTTCTATCATATATTGCTTACAAAAGTAATTGTGTAATGTTTAAGTTTTGGAAAATATTGAAATTATAAAAAAGACAATTTCTTGATTTACATATACTCCTATAATATCTGATACTTTTGCAGAACTCATCAAAATGGATATTATTTGAATAATTATTTGTTTTTGTGTCTTTTTAACCACAGTATACCTGAGGACATTAACTATCTATGTAACACAAAATAGATACTCAGTCAATATTTTTGAATGAGTGAGGATAGAAATTACTATTAATTATTGTTAACATTTTGAGGTTTAACCTTCAAGTTTTTTTTCCTAAATGTCCATTTGTTACGGTATTTACTGTTATTTTCCACCTCCTATAAATCATAGAACTTTAAATACTGTTTTTTAAAAATGAACCTCATTTGATAAGTTCTAGTTATTGAACTGTACTGTGATTTTGAGATATGGAAATTTACAAACAAATCAGCTTCTTTCACCATTGATTCACTTTTTCTTTCAAGTTCTCATTCCGTATATAAATGAATATTCTGCCAAGTATCTGAGTTTTGAATATCCGAATGTGTGCTAATAGATTGTTTTATGTGTTGTAGGCTGAGAATAGTTTCAGTGAAGAAGAGGAAGAAAAACTTCAAGCTGCATTTTCTCTAGAGAAACAAGATCTTCATCTAGTTCTTGAAACAATATCATTCATTTTAGAACAGGTATTTTTATTGCCCCAAATTTTTCAACCATGGTTTGTTTACTGCATGTTTGTAGTGGTGTGACCTCTATAACATTTTATGTTTTTTAAAAAGTATGATGGAAGCTGTGAACATATTTTAATCAAAAATTTCAATGTAGTAAAAAAAAATATTTGAATATATGATTCCCCCTCCCCCAGTTTTGCTTTCTACCAAACAATCTTAATGCTGAGTAACGTGAGTAAGGTATTTGATGACATGAATCAAGACTTTATTGACTTGAGACAGTTACAAACAATTTTAATTCATTGTTACTTGGTATAATAATTTGGAAAGATGAAAACTTTATTTAAAAATTTTATTAACTA
>NW_011888820.1:1114920-1116932 GCF_000151845.1 Pteropus vampyrus
TATGTAAATTTTTTTTCTCTTCAATAGGCAGTATATCACAACGTGAAGCCAGCAGCTTTGCAGCAGCAGTTAGAGAACGTTCATCTTAGACAAGACAAAGCAGAAGCATTTGTCAGTGCTTGGTCTTCTCTGGGTCAAGAAACAGTTGAAAAATTCAGGCAGAGGATTCTTGCTCCCCATAAGGTATAGAATGTGTTACACCAAAGCTATTTTTTAGTAATGTATGGCATAGATTAATATACCTAAAGAGTTTTTAAGGTGATAATATTCTCTAGAGAGGAAGAGTCAGGCAAAACTAAGTGTATATACAATATTCCTATAAAATCATTTCCATATAAATTTACTACCACAATGTGATTTAATTTTAACTTGCAATTTAAAATATGCCTCTATAACTTAAGAATAGGAATGAGATGGTCTTTTTTTCCACCCCCTTGAGGCCTTGGACAGAGTGGGTTATTTTTTTAACTGTGTGCTTATGTATAAGACTTACTATGATTTTACCGAATCACATAATTATTTGTTTTTGTATGTCTCTATTAGTGCCTAGCAGAGTGACTTGCTTGCAATAGGTAGTCAGTATTTGTTCTGTAACAAATAGTGAACAAAATGAACACTTTGGGAAAAATATAAAGTAATGTCACAAAGCTCTTTAGTTACCTTTAGTCACTTAATGGAGGTTAGATGATCATATGGATTTTTCCCTTTTTTCTGTTAGTATGTTGTATTAAATAATTGATTTTCAGATTTTCAACTAACTTTTTCTACGTGGGTTAAATCTCACTTGGTCATGGTGTCTAATCCTTTTTATGTGTTGCTGTATTTGATTTCCTAATGATTTGTTAAATGTTTTTTCATCTGTATTCATGAGGAATGTTGGCCTATAGTTTTCTTGTGATGTCTTTGGTGGTATCAGGGTAATATTGGCCTTATTTAATGAGTTGGAAAGTGCCCCCCACCTCCTTTTCTATTTTCTGAAAGAATTTGTAAAGGATTGGTATTATTTTGCATTTCACCAGCATTTTGAGTTCCAGTAGATCCAAATCCTTGTTAGAACTTGTTATTGACAGTTGTTTTCATGAAAGTCATTCTATTAGGCTTCTAGTGGTAGCTTGTGTTTGATTTGCAGTTCTCTAATAAAGTTATGTTGATCTTTTTGTGTACTTACTTGCCATTCATATATCTTCTTTGGTGACGTGTCCAAGTCTTTGGCCTATATTTGCACATTATGACAGGTAAAAGTCTCATTATGATAATATAAAGGACAATTACAGGTATAAATACTAGCATATGGAAATGCATGGTTTTTTTTTTGTTTGTTTGTTGCAATGTGTGTAGGGTGTTTGTTTTTTTAATTGAGTTTTGTGAGTTCTGTGTGTGTGTGTGTGTGTGTGTGTGTGTGTTCTTTATATAATCTAGGTATAAGTCCTTTGTCAGATATGTGATTTGCAGATGTTTGCTCCTAGTCTATAGCTTTCTTTTCGCTTTCTTAACAGTGTCTTTTGTAGAGCAAAAACTTTAATTCTGCTGAAGTTTGATATGTCAGTTTTTTTTCTTTTATTGGTCCTGCTTTTGGTTTCGTATTTAAGAATTTGTAGTCTTATGTAATGTCACAAAGATTTTCTCTTTTTTTCCTAAGTGTTTTATTGTTTTATGTTTTACATTTAGGTTTGAGATATAAGGCATAAGGTACAGACTGAAGTTCTTTTTTTCTGCATATTTGTTCCTGCTTACTTTGTTCATTTGTTCCTGCTTACTTTGTTCATTTGTTCCTGCTTACTTTGTTGATAACATGATTTTGTCACTGAGTTGCCTTTGACCCTTTGTCAAAAATCATTTGACGTAAGTCTTTTAGTTAGGTCTTTTAATGGACTCTCTCTCTATTTGGTTCCATTGATCTATTTGTCTGTCTTTATGCCAATATCACACCATCTTAATTACGTAGCTTTGTAAGCTTTGTAGTAAGTCTTAAAATCAGGTAGTGTGAGTCTGCTCTGTTCTTTTTCGTTGTT
>NW_011888820.1:1120497-1121858 GCF_000151845.1 Pteropus vampyrus
AGCATATGGAAATGCATGGTTTTTTTTTTGTTTGTTTGTTGCAATGTGTGTAGGGTGTTTGTTTTTTTAATTGAGTTTTGTGAGTTCTGTGTGTGTGTGTGTGTGTGTGTGTGTGTGTTCTTTATATAATCTAGGTATAAGTCCTTTGTCAGATATGTGATTTGCAGATGTTTGCTCCTAGTCTATAGCTTTCTTTTCGCTTTCTTAACAGTGTCTTTTGTAGAGCAAAAACTTTAATTCTGCTGAAGTTTGATATGTCAGTTTTTTTTCTTTTATTGGTCCTGCTTTTGGTTTCGTATTTAAGAATTTGTAGTCTTATGTAATGTCACAAAGATTTTCTCTTTTTTTCCTAAGTGTTTTATTGTTTTATGTTTTACATTTAGGTTTGAGATATAAGGCATAAGGTACAGACTGAAGTTCTTTTTTTCTGCATATTTGTTCCTGCTTACTTTGTTCATTTGTTCCTGCTTACTTTGTTCATTTGTTCCTGCTTACTTTGTTGATAACATGATTTTGTCACTGAGTTGCCTTTGACCCTTTGTCAAAAATCATTTGACGTAAGTCTTTTAGTTAGGTCTTTTAATGGACTCTCTCTCTATTTGGTTCCATTGATCTATTTGTCTGTCTTTATGCCAATATCACACCATCTTAATTACGTAGCTTTGTAAGCTTTGTAGTAAGTCTTAAAATCAGGTAGTGTGAGTCTGCTCTGTTCTTTTTCGTTGTTGTTTTGGTTATTCTAGTTTTTATTTTTATTTTTCCTTTTCATAGAAGTTTGAAAACCATAGAAGTTATAAAAAATCTTGCTGAGATTTTGATTGAGATTATATTTAATTTATAGATCACTTTGTAGAGAAATGACTTCTTAACAGTATTGAGTATATCTCTCCCATTTGTGTATGTCCTCTTTGATTTCTTATGTCATTATTTTTCATTCTTTAACATACAGATACTGCACGTATTTTGTTAGATTGGTATCTAAATATTTAGTTTATTTTGGAGTTGTTATAAATGGTACTGTTTTTAAAATGTTAGTTTCTAATTTATCGCTAGTAGATAGAAACACAATTGATTTTTGTATATTGATCTTGTATTCTGTGACCTCCATAAACTCACTAATTATAGCATTTTTTTCTGTGTGGATTCCTTGTTATTTTCTTTGTAGACATTCATGATGTCCATGAAGAGATAGTGTTATTTCTTCCTTTACAGTCTTTTCAGCTTTTACTTGTTTTTCTTGTCTTACTGCACTTACTAGGACCTGATATTGAATAAGAGTGGTAAGTTTGAAACATCCTTCCTTGTTCTCAGTTTTAGAGAGAAAGCAGTCTCTCATCATTGTTAAATGTAGGTTTTTAGAA
>NW_011888820.1:1122148-1122642 GCF_000151845.1 Pteropus vampyrus
TTCTTCTTTCAACTATCTTCATTGAAAAAAATCTCCACTTGCCTTTTGATATTGCCTGTTCTCTATTTATAATTTTTTTCTATTTTATAGGGTCCATTTTTTCTTGCATTTATACAAGACTTATTATCTGTACAGTTAAAAATATATCTGTACAGTTAAAATATTTCTTTTTATGCTCTCAATAGTAAGTCACTTTTCAGTATCTTCTGGATGATAGTTTCTTTTTTAAAAGTAATACTTCTTTCCCATATTATGTTGCATTACATTAACTTCTTTTTAAGAAGTGGTTTAATCAGATGTCATATAAAATGTGCAAAAAGGAAGGCAGAAGAACATAATTAATTGCAAATTGGCCCCTAGAGAATGCTAGAAATTTTTTTGCCAATTTACACTATATGAGAGAATAGCTAATACATTATTTTAATGCCTTTAATGCTTAATTAAGATAATATAATAATAGCTAACATTTCTTTTATTTATTTTTGACCAGCTGC
>NW_011888820.1:1123185-1165446 GCF_000151845.1 Pteropus vampyrus
GCTGGAATTAACTGAGTATAAATGTTTGTGAGGTTTAAATGCTGCTATATTTATTTACTACTTTTTATTGAAATACATTTTACCTGCGGTAAATGCAGAGATTTAGTGTTCAGTTTGATGAATTTCAGAATAAATACCCATATAATTATTATCCATAACAAAATAAGAGAAAATTTTCATGACCTAAAAAGTGCTTAGTTTCAGTTCCCTCCACTCTCATTTTCATCACCATAGATTGATTGTATTGTCTGTTCTTGGACTTAATATAAAAGGACTCAAATAAATGTGTCTGGCTAATATCTCTCAGCGTGTTTTTTTTTTGGATTCATTATGTTGTTCTTTGTATTAGTAATTGTTTTATTGCTAAGTGGTATTCCATTGTATGAAAATATCACTATCCATATTCCTGTTCATGGACATTTGTGTTGTTTCCGTTTCTGGTGATTATGAATAATACTGCTATGAACATTTGTGTACAAGTCTTTTTGTGAACATATGTTTTTATTGCCCTTGGGTAAATATCTAGGAATGGGATTGCTGACCCCTTAAGCCAAATTCGAAGCTTTCTATTGAAGAGTTTTAACCACCCTATGCTGTACGAATTGGGAAAAGTCATATAAGTATGAATCTCTTGCCTTGAGTAGGTTCCTTTTTTTTTACAAGTCAAATTCCTTTCCTGGAGAATTTAGTCATTCTCCAGTGCCTTCAAATGATTGTTTTTTAAATATTTGTTTAGGTTATAATTCTTATTTGCAATACCAGATTAGGAACTCTAAAAGTGATTCTTTTAAATTTTTAATCTTATTCTATCCCTTCTCTGCTCCAAATCCACCTAAGGCTTTCAATGTCGCTTACAGTAGAAATCACAGTTCTTACAATTGTCTTTAAAGCCCTACATGGTCTATAATCCCTCTGGGCCCACTACCTATCTCCTTGACCTTTACCTGTTAACATCCTCTACCTAGCTCAGTTTGTACACCTCTAATCTCTTTACCTCAGAAAGTCTTTTGGATTTTCATATGGCTGGCTTCCTTATCTTCTTCAGCTTTTTGTTCATTGATCAATGAGTCCTGCCCTGATTATCACAATGAGGCATGTCCCCACCTCTGTAATATTTTCTTAACTTTTCTCCATAACATTTATTATCTGGCCCATTATGTATTTTACATTTTATTTATTTATTAATTATTATTATTGTTTGTCTCTACTACTAAACTATAAGCTCTACAAGGGCAGGAATTTTTGTCTGTTTTGTTCACTACTGTGTTTTTACTACTTTAAATGGCCCATGGGAGATAGCGGGTTCTCAATAAATAGTTGTCGAATGAATAAATGCACAATATCTATGCTTTACAAATTGTGCCATTTAAAGTTCAGTCTATTAGGTTTTCTTATAAAAAGAGATATTTGTATTTATTGGAGAAAAGAGAGTGTGACTTATGTTTTCCATTTTCTAGTTTTTTTGTGCTTTCATTTGGTTGTATTTTAAGCCTTTTTGTGGTTCATCTATTTCAAGACTTGAGTTTTGCTGGATTCAATCATTAACATTTTTTTCCTCTTTAAAAGTAGAAATATAGAGAGAATTGCTTTAACTTGAAACAGAAATTCTCCAGGGAAAAAAAGGTGACATCATTAGCTGTTGATGCAGCAATCAATTTAAAGAGCTTTAGCTCTAAGAGACCCTTAATCAATCTTATATAAAACAGAAATGTATTCTCTGCTTCATAAATAATTGGCTAAAACCAGAACCATTAACAAATTAAATAAAGATTTTACTAATGCCAAAGAACTGTGCTGTTAGAAAAATTACTCTTTTCTGTCATGATATTTAAAGATGTGCACTTGCTAAATAGTGTTGATGTACTTTTTCAGAGTGTTGCCAATTAGGAGAGCATTAGTTGCATTACATTTCAGTGTCCTCACACTTGTACTATTAACTCATATATTCTTGGTGTGCATAGGTGGCAAATAGTTTGAAGGATGTTCATTGATGTTTTCCCTCAACACCTTACAACTTGGATATGGAGACCATGATAAGGTATTTTGACCAAATCTGCAGGTCAAGGAGTATAATTAAGTTCCATGTCACCCTAGTAGTGAGACTAGATTGACTTTTGTGGCATCTAAACTTAAGGGTATAAGTTAGGAAGTATCCCATATTATGATATTTGTAATAAAGCATTTGTACCTCTTATGATTTAGCGTAGCAGCAACATTAAAGAAAGGCATTAGATCAGTAATTTTTGGATTTTTGATGTCCTCTGGAGACTAACGCGTTACTCTGTGCAGTGCGATTTGTATGGTATACTTTTTGGAGGTAGGGTTATCCTGGGTATAGGATAACTTCAATATTGATTCAAGAAATTTACCTATTTGCATCTGTGTGGTATATGATAATATATTTACATCTGTGTAATATGGGTACCATACTATATAATGGTCATTCTGAGATCTTAACGTTGTCTTTGTATACTTTATAGATGTCACAGTAGAGGAGTCTTTCTCTACAAGGCATGTAATAGTGTGGCTTGATCCTTGGAGGCTTATAGCCTTCTGTTCTTGCCAATAATTAGAGGAGGGCAAAGCAGGTGATTAGTAGCAGGCAGCTGAAGATATTCTCCCATTACATCTATATATTCTTCTGATACAGGCTTTAGTATATTTTATCTTTTTAAAAATAATGTTATTAATTTCTAATTTACATAGTATAATCTGTATCCTTTTAAATTGTACAGTTCAATGAATTTTGATAGCTGTATGCCAATGAGATCACTCCCATAATCAACACACAGAGCATTTTCATCACCCTCAAAAACTTTTTCATGCTTCTTGGCAGGCAGTCCCTTCCTCCCTTAACCCTGGCCCCAGGAAACCACTAATCTGCTTTCCATCACTATAGATTGCATTTTCTAGGATTTTATAAAAATGGAATCATATAGATATACTTTTTTTTTTTCTGTCAGGCTTATTTCACTGAGTATGATTTTGAGGTTCACCCATGTATTAGTAGTTTGTTCTTTTTTTTGCAGGGTAGTATTTTATTATATGGAAATATCAAAATTTGCTTATTCACTCACAAAATGTTGATGCATATTGGGCTATTTCCAGTTTGGGGCTATTTTGAACAAATCCATTAATCATGTACACATCATTGTATGGATATATATTTTAAATTCTCTTGGGTAATACTTGGGGGTGGGTTGCCAGGGTTGTAGGATAGATGTATTTTTAACTTCGTAAGAAACTGCCAATTTTCCATTTACTAGCAATTTCTTTGTATCGTGGCCAGCACTTGGTATTGCCAGTCTTTTACATTTTAGCCATCTTAATAGGTGTAAAGATATGGAACATAAGGATGTTGAACATCATTTTATGTCTTTACTGGACATTTAAATGTATATATTCTTTTGTGAATTATCTGTTCAAATTTTTGCCCATTTTTGTATAGATTTCTTGTCTTATTATTATTGAGTAGTACGAACTCTATGTAGTTTGAATATAAGTCTTTTCTCAGGTATATGTATTGTAAATATTTTATCAGTTTGTCATTTACCTTATCTTTTTTTAATGGTGACTTTTGAAGAACAGAAATTTTAATTTTGATGAAGTCCAGTTTACAATTTTTTTAAATGGTCATGCTTTTAATGTTCTATCTAAAATCTTTACCTATCCCAAGATGACAAAGATTTTCTTTTGTGTTTTCATCTAAAAGTTTGACGGTTTTAGCATGTACATTTAGGTCTATGATCCATTTTTAGTTCATTTTTGTGTTTGGTGTTAGGTAAGGGTAGTTGTTCATTTTGTTTCCATATAGGTATCTCTTAGTTCCAGCATCATTTACCTTGGCATTTTTGTTAGGAGTCAATTGATGGGTCTATATGTTTATCCTTTTGCCAGTGCCACATTGTCTTTTTTGCTGTAGCTTTATAATAAATCTTGAAGTTAAGTAGTATAGCTTCTCCAACTTTTTCAAAAAAATTGCTTTGTCTTTTTTAGATCCTTTGGATTTAGATTTAAATTTTAGAATCAGGTTGTCAGTTTGTATTTAAAAAAAAAATGCCTATGAGATCGTTTCTGTTTGGTTTGTTTATTTTATTCTTTAGATTCCACATGTAAGTAGAATCATGTGGCATTTGTCTTTCTCTGTCTGACTTACTCCACTCAGCGCAATATCCATGTGGTTGCAGAGGGCAAGATTTCATTCTTTTTTATGGCTGAGTAACATTCCATTGTATATATGTGCCACCTCTTCTTTACCCATTCATCCATTGATGGACACCCAGGTAGCCTTCATATCTTGGCTATTGTAAATAATGCTGCAATGAACATATGGATTCTCATGTCCCTTTGAAGTAGTATTTTTGGTTTCTTTGGATAAATACCCAGAAGTTGGATAATCTGGTCTTGTCTTTTATTATAACTTTTGTTTAAAGTCTGTTTTGTCTGGTATAAGTGTTGCTATCCTAGCTTTTTTGTTTGTTTGTTTGTATTTTCATGAAACATCTTTTTCCATCTCTTTACTTTCAATCTGTGTCTTTTGGTCTGAAGTGAGTCTCTTGTAGGTAACATATGTAAGGATCTTCTTGTTTTCTTATCCATTCAGCCACCCTTTCTTTTGATTGGAGAATTTAATCTATTTATGTTTAATTATTGATAGATATGTAGTTATTGCTATTTTATTATTCATGTTTTTAATTTTTTTCTTTTTTCTTTTTTAAGAAGTCCCTGCAACATTTCCTATAATACTAGGTTGATGGAAATGAATTCCTTTAGCTTTTTCTTGTCTGGGAAGCTCTTTATGTGTCCTTTGATTCTAAATAATACTCTGTTCAGTAGAATAATCTTGGTTGTAGGTCCTAGCTTTTTATCACTTTGAATATTTTTTGCCAAAATTTCCTGCAAGGTTCCTGTTGAGAAATCAGCTGACAGTCATATGGGAGCTCCCTTGTAGGTAAATAACTGCTCTTCTCTTGCTCTTAAGATTCTCTTTTTGTCTTTAACCTTTGGCATTTGAATTATGATATTTCTTGGTGTTGCCTCTTTAGATTCATCTTGTGTTGGACTCTCTGGGCTTCCTGGGCTTATAAATCTATTTTCTTCATCAGGTTAGAGAAGTTTTTCATCATTATTTTTTGAAATAGGGTTTCAATTCTTTGCTCTCTCTCTTATCCTTCTAGTATCCCTTGTGATGGGAATGTTGGCACACTTGATGTTGTCCCAGAGGACTCTTAAACTATTTTTTTTTTTTTTTTTAGATTCTTTTTTCTTGTCGCTGTTCTGATTGGGTGTTTTCTGCTACCTTATCTTCTAAATTGCTGATTCGATCTTCTGCTTCATCTGATCTACTGCTGATTCCCTCTAATGTATTCTTTACTTCAGTTATTCTTCATTTCTGATTCTTTTTTGTTTTCTATCTCTATATTTATGTTTTGTCTCTTTAAGTTCCCACTGAGTTCATCTACTCTTTCCCTAAGTTGATTGAGCATCCTTATAACCAGTGTTTTGAACTCTGCATCTGGTAGATTGCTTGTCTCCATTTCATTTAGTTTGTTTTCTGGAGTTTTCCACTGTTCTTTTACTTGGGACATGTTTCTTTGTTTTCCCATTTTGGCTGCCTCCCTGTGTTCATTTCTATGCATTAGGTAGAGCTGCTATGTCTCCCAATCTTAGTAGAGTGCCCTTATACAGTAGGTGTCCTATGGGGCCCAGTGGCACACTGGGCCACGTGCTCCAGTTGTGTCCCTTGTATGGGTTGTGTGTGCCCTCCTGTTGTATTTGAGCCTTGGTTGCTGTTTGCATGTCCGTGGGAGGGACTGCCCCTCAGGCTGATTGTTTGTGAGGACTGGCCATGACTACAGTGGAGGAGCTGTTATGAAGAGGCTGACCCTACAGAGCAGGATTTGCTTTAGCAGGGGCTCAGGTGTCTGTTCAGTCTGCCCTTTGGATGTGTGGTCCGTAGAGGCAACTGGGTGGTGCTCCTGCTCTAGCAGAAGCTGGCCACTGGGCATGCCTTCCCCAGGACTTCTCGGAGGGGCCCCACCATAGGCCAAGTTTAGCTGCAGACTGTGCCCTACCCAAACACAGTCTGCATGTCCTTTCAAAATAGTATATTTTAGATCACCTGAAATGATTCACAAAGCAATCCACAGGTGGCTGCCATCTGCTTGAGGATACTCACCAAGAGGTCTAGGGCATGCTGAGGCCAGATGCTGCTTGTTTGGGGTTTGTGAACGTTTCAGAGATTTTAGGAAGGTTGGTAGCATGAGCCAAGACAGGCCATTTGTATAGAAAAGCCACTGGAAGTGTCTTGAGTAGGTCTGCAAGTTATGTGGGGCAGGGTCTCAGGGAATCACTATGGCGGAGTGAACGGTGTTAGGTTAATGGAGATTCATGTGGCTCTTGCCTGTGCATGCAGGCTGGGAGTAGGGAGGGCTTAACAAAGGAACGTTGCCCTCTGTCTGGGAGAAAGATGCCCCTCCATCCCTTGCCTTGAAGCTATACAATTCACTTCCTCCCCATATATATCTGGGGCCTTTCAAGCTACCGCCCCAGCACTGGAGCTCAGAGTGAGTGAGTCCTTCAGCGAGTAAGTCTGTGCATGGGCCTCTTAAGAGGAATGCCTAGGACTCCAGCAGCCATCCATCTCACTCAGCCACAGTCTTCACAGGTTTTCACAGCCAGAAGTTGTGGGGACTTCTCTTCCTGACACTGAACCCTGGTTTGGGGAGCCTGATGTGGGGCTGGGACCCCTTGCTCCTCAGGGGTCAGGTATTTCTCCCGATTTTTAACTGCCTCACTCAGGTGTGGAAGCAGCCCCTTCCACCACCTCCTGCCAATCTTCACATGACGGCTTTTGCATGTCCTGAGTTGTAGGACTTCTATTCAGCTAGACTTCAGGTGATTCTCAATGATGGTGGTTATGTAGTTTAGTTGTAATTTTGATGTGGTCATGAGAGGATGCAAGCACAGCATTTACCTACTTCACCATCTTGACCATCTCCTCATACTCTTAATAGGAGCTTTTGGAAAGCAAAAATTTTTCATGTTGATGAAAAATAATTTATCATGTTTTCTTGTTATAGATTTTGCTCTTTTGATGTCAAGCCTAAGAACTCTTTCCCTTGCTGTAGTTCATCTAAGAACTCTTTGCTTAGTTTTTTTTTAAATAAAATTTTATTGTTTTATATTGTCATTTATGTCCATGATCTCTATTGAGTTAATTTTACATAAGGTGTGTCAGTTGGTTGAGGTTAAATTTTGCCTATGTGGTTCTTGAGATTCTTGGGTTGTTGATTTGATGTTTTTCCTCTTTTCAAATTTAAGCGTTTGACGCTGTAAATTTTCCTCTCAGCATTGATTTAGCTGTATCTCACAAATTTTGATACACTGTATTTTTATTTTCAATTAGTTCAATATATACTTTTATTTTCCTTGAGACTTCCTCTTTGACTCATGGATTATTTGAAGGTGTGTTTAGTTTCTGAGTGTCTGTAGATATTCATCTTATATTTCTGTTATTGATTTCTAGTTAGTTACCATTATGGTTAGAGAACATATTCTGTATGAGTTCAGTTTTTTTTTTATTTGTCAAGGGGTGTTTCATGGCCCAGAATATGGTCTGTTTTGGTATATGTTCTGTGGGTGCTTGAAAAATATGTGTGTTCTGTGAAGATCAATTAGATTATTTTCATTGATGATGATGATGTTAAAATTTTCTATATTTTTTGCTAATTTTCTTTCTAGATACTCTAGCAATTGTTGAGATTCAGGCTTTGAAGTCTCTAACTATAGTTGTAGATTTGTCTACTTCTTTTAGTTCCATCAATTTTTGCTTCACATATTTTGCATATTTTGTTTTTGGTGTATGTACATTAGAACATTTAGCATTGCTTTGTCTTATTGATGGATTGATCTTTTTATAGTTATTTAATGTCCTTTTTTATCTTGGTAATTTTATAGCCCTCCCTGCTTTGTTTTGATTAACATTACATGATACATTTTTTTCTATTATTTTACTTCCAAATTGCCTATCTCATTATATATTTGAAGTGTTTCATTTCTTAAAATTGAGATGTAATCGACATGAACAATATATTAGTTTCAGGTGTTCAACATAACGATTCGGTATTTGTATATGTTGCAAAATGCTTACCAGAATAAGTGTAGTTAACATCCATCATGGCACATAGTTACAAATTTTTTTTCTTGTGATGAGAGCTTTTAAGATTTACTGTCTTAGCAACTTTCAAATATATAATATAGTATTATTAACTATAGTAACCATGCTATATATTATATCTCTAGGACTTACTTATTTTATAACTGGAAGTTTGTACCTTTGACCAACTGCATCTATTTCACTGTCTCCCAGCCCCTGCCTCTGGCCACCATCAATCTGTTCTATGTATCTAAGGTCTTTCTTCCTCCCTCTCTTCCTCCCTTTATCCCTCCCTTCCAAGATTCCACATATAAGTGAGATCATACAGTATTTGCCTTTTTCTGTCTCATTTATTTCATTTAGCACAATGCCTTCAAGGTCCATCCATGTTGTTGCAAATGGCAGGATTTCCTTGTTTATGGCTGAATAATATTCCATTGTGTATGTATGTATATGTATGTATGTATGTGCATATGTATACACACATACATGCATATCACATTTTATTTATCCACTTATTCATTGATGGACACTTGGGTTGATTTCATGTCTTGGCTCTTGTAAATAATGTGATGAACATGGAGTACAGATGTCTTTTTGAGTTAGTGTTTTCATTTCCTTTGGATAAATACCCACAAGTAGAATTGCTGGATCATATGGTATTCTATTTTTACTTTTTTGAGGAACCTCCATACAGTTTTTCACAGTGGCTGCACCAATTTACATTCTGACCTGTAGTACCCAAGGGTTCCCTTTTCTCTACATCTGCACCAATGCTCATTATTCTTGTCTTTTTGGCTAATAGCTATTCTAACAGAGGGAGGTGATATCTTATTGTGGTTTTGATTTGCATTTTCCTGGTGATTAGTGATGTTGAATACCTTTTCATATACTTGTCAGCAATCTATATGTCTTTGGAAAAATGTCTATTAGATCTGCTTATTTTCAAATCAGATTATTTATTTCTATGCTATTGAGTTATATGAGTTCTTTATGTATTGTAGATGTTAACCTCTTATTAGATATATGATTAGTAAATATTTTCTCCCATTTGGTAGGTTGCCTTTTTTATTTTGTTGATAGTTTCCTTTACTGTGCACAACCTTTTTAGTTTGACGTAATCTAGCTTGTTTATTTTTGCTTTTGTTGACTTTGCTTTTGATGTCAAATCTAAAAATTCATTGCCAAGACCAATGTCAAGAAGCTTACTGCTTATGTTTTCTTCCCGGAGTTTTATAATTTTAGGTTTTTCATTCAGGTTTTTAATCCATTTTAAGTTAGTTTTTGTGTAGTATAAGATAGTGGTCCAGTTTCATTCTTTTGAATGTGGCTGTCCATTTTTCCCCAAATCGTTTATTGAAGAGACTGTTATTTTTCCATCTATATTCTTGGCTCCTTTGTCATAAATTAATTGACCATATATGCATGAGTTTATCTTTGGACTCTCTATTTTGTTCCATTGATCTGTGTGTTTTTTTTAAATTTATTTTATTATTAGTTTCAGATATACAGTACATTGGTTAGACATTTATATAGTTTATAAAACGATCCCCCTACATTGCTCTTTCTCTCCTCTGGCTCTCCACCTAGCCATTACATTAATGCTAACTGCATTCCCTATGCTGTGCTCCTCAGTCCCATGTCCATCTATCAACTACTAATTTTTTATTTTTTTAACCCTTCACCCCATTCTCCCAACTCTCAACCTCTCCTCCCCTCTGGCTGTCCCCAGATTGTCCTGTATATTTGTGAGTCTGGTTTTGATTAGTTTGTTCTTTTTGTTTCTTAGACTGCTTATAAGCAAAATCATATGGTATTTGTCTCTCTGACTTATTTCACTCAGCATAATAACCTCTAGGTCCATCCATGTCATTGCAAATGGTAGGATTTCATTTTTTTTCAAATGGCTGAGTAATATTTCATTGTGTATATGAACCATAACTTCTTTATCCAATCATCTGTTGATGGGCATTTAGGTTGCTTTTATATCTTAGCTATTGTAAACTGTGCTGCCATGAACATAGGGGTACATAGATCTTTATGAATTATTGTTTTAGTTTCTTTGGATAAATACCCAGAAGTGCAATTCATGGATCAAAAGGTGTATCCATTTTAAATTTTTTGAGAAACTTTTAGATTGTTTTCCATAGTGGCTGTACCAATTTGCAATCCCACCAGGAGTGTGTGGTTCCCTTTTCTCTATATCCTCACCAGTACTTGTTGTTCTTTGCTTTATTGATGATAGGCATTCTGACAGGTGTGAGACGATATCTCATTTTGGTTTTAATTTGCATTTCTCTGATGATTAGTGACCTTGAGCATCTTTTCATATGTCTATTGGCTATCTGTATTTCTTCTTTGAAGAAATATCTATTCAGGTCTTCTGCCCATTTTTTAATTGGATTGTTTGTTTTTCTTTGTTGTTGAGTTGTATGAGTTTTTTATATATTTTGGATGTTAACTTTTTATCAGATGCATCATAAGCGAATATCTTCTCCCACTCAATCAGTTGTCTTTTTGTTTTGTTGATGGTTTCTTTTGCTGTAAAAAAAAACTTTTTTAGTTTGATGTAGTCCCATTTGTTTATTTTTTCTTTTGTTTCCCTTGTCCATAGAGCTATATCTGAAAAAGAATTACTGTTAGCAATATCAGAGAGTTTACTACCTATATTTTCTTCTAAAGTTTTATGGTTTCGGGTCTTATATTTAAGTCTTTAATCCATTTGAGTCTATTCTTGTATATGGTGTAAGAAGGTCCAGTTTCTTTCTTTTTCTTTTCTTTTTTTGGCATGTATCTGTCCAATTTTCCCAACCATTTATTGAAGAGATCGTCTTTACCCTACTGTATATTCTGGCTTCTGTGTTTGTTTTTATGACAATTCCATACTGTTTTGGTTACTATAGCTTTCCAATGTAGTTTAAAATTGAGAAGTGTGATGCTTTTAGCATAGTTCTTTTTTGAGATTGCTTTGGCTATCCTGGGTCTTTTGTGGTTCCACACAGATTTTAGGATTGTTTGTTCTGTTTCTGTGAAAAATATCATTGGAGTTTTAATATGGGCATTTTAACCATGTTAATTCTGTCTACGAGCACAGTATATCCTTCTACTTATTTTGTGTCTTCTGTTTGTTTCATCAGTGTCATAGAGTCTTCTATGTACAGGTCTTTCACCTCCTTGGTTAAAGCTATTTTGTACGTATTTTATTCTTTTTTGTTGTTGTTGATATAATTGTAAATGGGATTGTTTTGATGTAATTGTAAATGGAATTGGTTTTTTAATTTCTCTTTCTAATAGTTAGTTGTTAGTTTATAGGAAATGCAACATTTTTCTGTATATTGATTTTGTATCCAGTAACTTTATTGAACTTGTTTATTAGGTCCAGGGATTTTTTTTGGTGGAGTCTCTAGGGTTTTCTGTGTATAATGCCATGTCATCTGCAAACAGCAACAGTTTTACTTCTTTCTTTTTGATTTGGATGCCTTTTACTTCCTTTTTTTTTTTTTTTTGCGCAATTGCTTTAGCTAGGACCTCCAATACTATGCTGAATAAAAATGGTGACAGTGGGCATCCTTGTCTTGTTCCTGATTTTAGAGGAAAAGCTTTAAGTTTTACCATCAAGTATGATCTTAGCTGTGAACTTGTCTTTTATGGCCTTATTATGTTAAGATACGTTACCACTCTATTTTTTTGAGAGTTCTTATTAATGGATGTTAAAATCACATGCTTTTTCTGCATCTCTTGAGATGATCATATGAGTTTTATTCTTCATTTAGTTAAAGTGGCATATCACATTGATTGATTTGTAGATGTTGAACCATCCTTATATGATCCTTCTAATTTATTGCTCAATGCAGTTTGCTAATATTTGGTTGAGGATTTTTTATGTATGTTTATCAAAGATGTTGACCTGTCATTTTCTTTTCTCATGGTTTCCTTTTCCGGATTTAGAGTCAGGGTAATGCTGTTTTTGTAAAATGAGTTTGGAAGTGTTCCCTCTTCTATTTTTTGGAAGAGCTTGAGAAGGATTGCTATTAATTCTTCTTTAAATGTTTGGTAGAATTTACTAGTGAAGCCATCTGGTCCTGGACTTTTGTTTGTTGGGAGGTTTTTGATTATTGAGTTAATCTCCAAACTAGTAATTAATGTGTTCAGATTTCCTATTTCTGTGTGATTCAGTCTTGGTAAGATTTCTAGAAGTTTATGCATTTCTTCTAGGTTGTCCAATTTGTTGCCATATAAATGTTTATAGTAGTCTCTTAATGATCATTTCTATTTCTGTGGTATCAGTAGTAATGTCTCCTCTTTAATTTCTTTTTTTATTTGAGTTTTCTCTCTTTTGGTGAATCTAGCTAAAGATTTGTCAGTTTTGTTTATTTTTTTCAAAACACTAGCTCTCAGTTTTATTGATTTTTTTCCCTATTGTCTTTTTAGTCTCTACTTCATTTTTTGCCACTGTGATTTTTGATAATCCCTCCCCCTTTTTAAAATTAACTTTGGACTTTGTTCTTTATCTAGTTTTTTGAGATCTTTCTTGTTTCTTGATGTAGACAAGAAACGCGGTGAAGTTCCCTCTTAGAACTGCTTTTACTGCATCCCATAAGTTTTGGTATGTTGCATTTCCGTTGTCATTTGTCTAAAAATATTTTTTGATTTCTCTTTTGATTTCTTCTTTGACCAATTGGTTGTTAACATTGCATTATATTTCAGTTATCCAACATGTATGTGTTTTTGTTCAAGAGTGCTCAAATAATTGTTGTATTTTGGTATTTTGTCGAGAGTTTATATAAACTGTGGAAAGATTTTTTTGTTTTTAGGTATATACTTCTAGATACCAGAAGGCATTGTTTTTGAAGCTGGGAATTTTATAGAATTAATTAGTATATTATAGAGAAAGAAATCATTGGAGTCAATAGAATTGGTTAAAAATAAAAAAAAAAAAAAACTTGTGGAGTATATAGCTAAGCCTTAAAAATAGGTAAGTTTGAATACCAGGTGCTGTAGGCGTTAAAAAATAAAAAAGCAATTGGAGGGATTGTTTTTATGAACATTATAGATGTCTAACCAATGTACTTTATACTTGAAACTAATTTAAATAAATTTATTTAAAAAAAGAATAAAAATAGGTGAGTTTATGTTCTTATATTAAATATTTAGTCAACTTTCTCATTTTTATATTTTATGAGTAAATAGTGGTGTACAGTTTCTGTAATGAGCCATACATATATGGAATTTCAGCTTATGGTATTTACCAGTTATAAAATAAACAGTAGATTATAGCAACAGAATATAGGTTTTTTCTATTTTAGCAGTTACAGCTCTTATGTTTGTATTTTCATGATTTATTATAATAAAAAAGAATTGTTTTATGAATGCTCACACACATCATTCTTAAAACTCACTTAGTATTTCTGAGGAGTATTTTTCTAGCCATAGATAGCCTTATCTGTTAGTGTTTTAGTGGGTAATAGAATCAATTTAGAGGTTTTCGAAATAGCATTTAAAAAAATGAAACCTAATAGAGATTATTGCTCTGGGTAAAAATTGTTTTGTGGAACTGTTTGTGTGTGTGTGTGTGTGTGTGTATCAGTTAGCAATGTATGTATTTCTTATTGTACATTATGGTCCAAACAGTGGCTCCCATTTTAGAGAGCCGCTAGTTAAAATCTAGTGATAACTTTACATATTCTTTTTCAATTTAAAAGAGTTAATATTTTTGTAATATTAGCTTATTTTGCATGTGTTTGGAATTACAGTTTACAAAGTAATTATGAGAATTTACTCTTATGTTTAAATTGTTATGTGGAAATTAGAGGGAGAATGAAGTCATATTTTGAACTGGCATCTTAATAACATTGTCAGATAAGAAGTATTGTAAGTGAGATGCCCAAAAACTATCATTTAAACAGTTTTGACATGGGTTGAAAAACATTAAAAATATTGTCTTATTTTCCTTGTGTTTTATGTATTTTGATGACATTTAAACATGGGGTGTTTATTAAGATATAGGATCCTCAGATTTAAATTGAATAGGAAATAACGAAACAAATTATATTAAAATGGTTCCTAGAATTTTAGGGTACAAATGTCTGATGTACACAAGACAGAATTTTATTTTAAATAGAAGCACATATAGTTTAGCTAAGTTAAATACAAATTCTCACTAGACTTTGTTGTTTTATATGTAATTAAAATATTTGTTTCTCAGTTATGAGTCTCAGAGGAATAATAGCATATTTGTTTCTCAGTTACGAGTCTCAGAGGAATAATTAAAGAGTATACTATGAGATCTTCGCCTTGGCAAAGGGACTTTGTCTTATTCATATTTATATCATCAATGCCTATTATAGACCTGACAAATAATATAATAATATGTTCTAAACAATGTAAAGAATTACAGTTGATCCTTGAACAACAGGGGTTTGAACAGTGCAGGTCCATTAATATGCAAATTTTTTTCAATAAATATCGTGAAATATTTTTTCCCTTTATGATAGTCTTAGTAACATTTTCTTTTCTCTAGTTTACTTTATTGTAAGAATACAGTATATATTACATATTACATACAAAATATGTGTTAATTGTTATTGGTAAAGCTTCTGGTCAACAGTAGGCTATTAGTAGTTAAGTTTTGAGGGAGTCAAAAATTATATGCGTATTTTCAACTGCAGGGATGTCAATGCCGCTAGCCTTTCTGCATTGTTCAAGGGTCAACTGTACTTCTTTCTTCAACTTTTCTTTGTCTTTTAGGACATTGACACTTTTGAATAAGTGTATGCGCCACTTATTTTATATGCTATTTCTCAATTTTTATTTTTCTGTTGTTTCTTTATAATCAAATTTAGATTATGATATTTTGTCTAGAAAGCTGTGTAAATGATGTTGAGGTCTGCAGGATATCACACCCAGATGTCCGTTTGCCACTTTTTGGTGATGTTAATTTGATTTCTTGATTAAGATGCTCTGTGTTTTTTACACTGCATAATTAATTTTTTTTCTCTTGTAACTAAAAAGAAATTGTGGGTAGATACGTTGTGACTGTGTGTTCCAAATGAAACTTTCACCACTTAGATTGAGTATCCATGATGATTCTTACTTAAATCAATTTCTTATAACTTCTGGTTTTTATTTTGATATAATTTCAAACTTAGAGAAAAGTTGCAATAATAACATAAGGAACCTTCATATACTCTATAATCCGACTCACCATTTGTTTACATTTTACATTTTTAATCTGTATAAGAGTAATAAGAACAGCTATCTCAAGTAGTATTTATTTTCTTTGTCTCCTAGTTTCACTAAAAAAAGTTTGTTTTTGTTTTTTTTATTGTTTTGTAAAATGTTCTCTTATAATGCTAGTTTTCTTTCTATATTTCCTCTAAATTTAAGGTTTTTGAATATGGCTGATTTTCTATGAAATTTTATGTGTGGGTGTGTATATGTGCATATACCTACATATGAGCTTAGTAATGTTATTTACTTTCTAAATTACTCTTTCATGTGTCTTGGACCAATATTTTTTAAATCACAAAATTCAATAGAAAGACTGTGGAATTTAAGAAAGCCAACTCAGAAACTATTTTTCATCTTGACTCTTTTTAAAATTACCTTTCCTTGTGAATGTTCTTTGATTCAATTCAATTCAATAAAAATAGAGTGCCTACTATATTTAAAAGAAGTAGAAAATATTAGGTGATCAAAATGCCTTATATTTATAATGCTTTGTGGTTACTCAAAACACTTTAAATATGCATTTTCTTATTTGATATTAACAGTGACTCAGAAAAGTAGATAGTTCAGATATATTTATTTCCATTTTTTATGAGGAAATTTAGAGCTTAAAAGATCGTGACAACTGAGGTCACATAGCTAGTTGAGTGACAGACTAACTATGAACCAATCATAAGCTTTAAATTCAGTACTCTTTTTAATTCTTCCACACCACTTCTATGTAGTGACTAAGCATACATTAATTCATGCAAAGGCCCGACCACAATGGGGGTATACTTAATTTATTTACTTAATATTTATCTTCATCATTTATCTTACCTGCTTTACGGACAAGGATAGAATCAGTTAAATTAGATCAAATCAGTATCTTATAGGTCCATATGAATGCCTAGAGGATGTTTTTCAGTTAAAATAGTGTGTCAGAGTGCTTGTATATATGAAAGTGGTTACGATATGTTTTTCTTTATTTTATTGGAAGGTATATTGCATGTGACTATTGAAAATTTTAGAGACTATGCTTACTATAATCAGTGTTAAAGGTTAGTATATTAAGTAAGGACCCTTACTGTGCACTAGTAAATTGATTTTTTTTGCTTCTGATCTTATGGATTATGTTTCCGCGACATCTTCCTTCTTCTTCTCCACAACTTATGAAAGGTTCAGTGCCAGAGAGAACAGAACTGTATCTTTATTTTCTCATCACATCCTCTCTCGAATAGATAATACTTCCATTGCTCTCTTTCCAATTTGGCTTTGAGTCACTGCTGTGATTCTAGCTGTTGAACAGGCTTTCAAGTAAGCAATTAGTATTCTGGTTAAGTAAAAATTGTTGTGAGGCTGCCATTCTTACCAATGCAGCTAAGGTAGTTTTACTAAATCAATTAGTAGGGTCATGTCAGAGGCATACTATAATTGCATTTCACAGAACTTCCCTAAATATTAATAGTTGAGATTTACTGGAAATTAAATCTAAAATTTTTAAGCTCATAGTTCAGAGGATGGAGAAACCAATAATCTGTCAAGTTCAATAAAGCCATATTTATGCTGCTCTAGTCTGTCTTTATTATTTTTGTCTTACCTGATTGAATTTCGCTGTTGTGTTCATTAATAAATTCAAAGGAAATGTTCTAATTAGTTTCTGTCATAACTGGGAACCATAGTAAGTTAGAGTTCTTTGGAAAGCATGATAATCTATTGGGTAACACCTGCTCACTAGCAGATATCAATTCTTTGCCTGGCTGTATTCCAGTCTCACTAACTGTGTCTAAATGTGTGAACCTCTTACCATCTGGGTACTTCGATTTCCCTCTAAATTAAAAAAAAAAAAAAAAAGTCTTATCTGTGTTTTACCTAATACAAAGAGTTTTGAAAGATAATAGAAGGTTATTAAAGTGATTATCACTAATATATACTATTTACTAGTTAAAATTTATGACTTTAAAAATCATTTGCTTTAAAACATACTATTTTAAAATAGCAATGTATTATTTAAAAACCATTGACTCTTTTAGTATACTTTATTGCTTAATTTTAGAACTTATATTTTTAGAACAGAGAGTATTTAAAGACCAGTTTTACTTTGAATTTGACAGGCATGGCACAAGGCCAATCTAATGAGCCTAAAAGAAGAATTTGCAGAGTGTGCAGGTTAAAGGAACTCTGGAGCTGACTTTCCACAAAGTCCAGGCTATCCATGTTGATTCCTGCTGAGTGGAGATTTGCTTAAAGTTGACTGTGTTCTTCCTTCTGCCTCATCTGATTCTAATCTGCACTTGTCTTTTACAGCTAGAGACAGTTGGATGGCAGCTTAACCTTCAGATGGCTCACTCTGCTCAAGCAAAACTAAAATCTCCTCAAGCTGTGTTACAGCTAGAAGTGAGCAATGAAGATTCAAAGGTAAGAAATGGTAGCCCATTGAAATGATGTATATTTTACTAGGTCTTATATTTTGTTAGAAGAGTCTTTTCTCTATGGATTTAAAATTTAAACATAATTTAATTAAAATTAAATAAGGATTAACAAATTGACAGATCTTTATTTGTGACAGATTTTGATGTCAGACATATATATCACTTTGTTATTTATTTGAAGAAATAGCTTGTCTTGCAAGGTGCTCGTCTTTTAGGAACATTGAATAATGTTTTCTTTTAAATCCTGCAATGGAAAAACTGGTCATAGCCATATAAAATTATGATTTTAATGTTTTATATATTTGTGGATATTCCTGGATGTTTTGAGTTTTAAGCTAAATATATTTGGTAAGGGAATGTTGCTGTTGTCCAGCCAATGCCTGGAATATGGAGATGATCTGAATTGTGTTTATGTGTTTGTAGTATGTGGTTATAAATTCCAGCTCTTGCAAAATAGAATTTTGGATTAGTTTTATGCCACATGGTGATTTCTTCTTTAGTATTAGTTTCAGAAAACTTGATTGTGTTATCAAAAGTTAAAGAGTTTTATGGAATAATTTTTCTTACTGTGGCATATAGAGAAATGAATATTTCAGATATCAATAAGAGCTATTTTTTATATTTTCAAATTGTAATCGATTATCTTTTTAAGATAGAAAAGGGGGAGTAACCCATTTTCCCCTAAATAAATGATACTGTTCATTTTAAGACAAATAAAACAGATGAAAATGAGGTAGGAAGATCTGAGGAAGGAGAGGTTACTATGGCTTGATGTGATCAGAGAATAATGGAAGAAATGTTATTGTTTATAATGAACATCGAAGGATGGTAATATTATGACTTCTTTGTTAGTGCTTTCACTGTTTATTATATTAGGCACATTCTGTCTTCTTTAAGAACTGAGACCAGCACCTAGCCCAATTTTAGGCAATTGATTTGGGTCTTATTATATATAATTTGTTAATTTATTACAGTGTTTCAAAACTATTTCATTTCACACATTTTCACCAGAAAGTAATATAAACTTCGTGGTTAAGAGTCAAATTGATTGGTATGTATGCTTTGCCATTTAGTAGCAGTGTAACCTAGGGCAAATTACTTAATTTCTATAAGTATCAGTTTCTTCATCTGTAAAATGGGCGTAAAATTATCTGTCTTCCAGGGTTTCTATGAAGGTTAAATACCCAGTGTATGTAAAGTGCTTAGTCCATTGCCTAGTATATATATGGTAAATGCTCAATAAATGTTGGCTGCTACAATCTCCATTATCATCAGTAAAACATTGTTGGCTAATGAATAAATGAATCTCCTTGTTTTAAACCAAAGCTGTCATTCCTGATGAAATTAACCTTTTCTTTTTTTCCTTCCCTTGCATCCTTCCTTCCTTTTGTTCTTGATCATATTTTTTATATTTATTCTTACTGGGAATCAGGGAAGCAAAGGACAGCCTGGAAAGATCTTTTCTCCCACACACAAGGGAAGGCATTCTTTGAAGTTAGGAAAATAATCTGGAACTCACTGGTATAGACTGGGACTAGTCCATGAGTGAAAACACACAATATATACATACTTACATGTATTCATCCTCCAAATAGTTATATACTTTCACTGTTTTATTTTTCTTGACTACCATATGTTAAGTATGAGTAGCTAAATGCAATTTATAGGTTGGAAGGCTACTGTTGTGAATATATATATATATATATATATATAAAGTCTATATATATGATAGATGTATATATTAGAAGAGTCTTTTCTCTATGGATTTAAAATTTAAACATAATTCAATTAAAATTAAATAAGGATTAACAAATTGACAGATCTTTATTTGTGACAGATTTTGATGTCAGACTTATATATCACTTTGTTATTTATTTGAAGAAATAGCTTGTCGTGCAAGGTGCTCGTCTTTTAGGGACATTGAATAATGTTTTTTTTTTAAATATGATATCTATCTATATGATAGATATAGATGTATATATATTAGATATGCTTTAAGCACCATGACTTTCGCAATTCTTGACTTTGTGATGCTTGAGACCTCCCAGCAACTTTATTATGTCTTCAAAATATGCCTCTGTCTCTATCATATTTTTAGGCAGTAGGAATGAATGAGTAATGCTTCTAGTAAGAGTCATTTTTTAAATTCATATTCTTCAGGAAATCCATACAGATGTGAGATCCAGCTCATTTGAATTATTGGTTTGAGTACATTTGTATTTTTCTGTTACTATTCTGAAATTTTAAAAGAACATTTTGTTACTCTTACAACTTGCAGAACTAGAGAAGCATTTTCATTAATAAACACTTGAAGAAAAGAGCAGCAGCACACAAATGTAAAGGATATTTTCATTTTGTATGTAGATTTAAATGAACCTCTTTGTATTGCTTAATCTCCCCTATAGCATTGTGTGGATTTGGTCCATTACTTATATCTCCTAAACAATAGAAATATAATGGAGTGTACATCCACTGTCACCCTGGACAGAAACAATGCCGTCTCCATGTGATGCAGCGCACCCTAGTCATAAAGGAACAATTAACTACTACACCTTTGTTCTCCTCAGTGAAATGCTGCCTGGAATTTTTACTTTTCTTTTGTTTACATTCTCTGTTTTTATGATCTAGTATTCTATTCTTTGTATTCTTATTACATCTGATTCCTTGATGTTGATCGTTATGTTAATTTCTATTATTAAGGACCACACACTGCTTTCATTTACTCTTTTCTGAAATGAGAATTTAGGAATTCTTGACAGGTTGGAATATTAAATGAAAGGACTAGGAGTATGAAGGATGTTTTAAAAACCGACTTCATTAAAGGAGAGCTGTTATTAAAAGAAGATTAAAAATTAATCACTATGGAAAGTACCATAAAGTACAAAGTTGTCATACTTATGAAATTGGCACTTGTTTAAAGCAGGAAGCATTAGGTAAAATTATTTTAAATGTATATTTTACAAGGTAGTTATCTCGAAAATGTACATATATCAAAATGATTCTGAGAGGATTCGAGGCAGTGCAAATTGTGAGAGAATATTTTGATGGTATTTACTTTTGAGCTGCTAAACTGAAAACTTACTAAAATGCACTGAAGAGTGTGGTTTCTAAGAATCTCTTTTCTCATTCACTTCCAACATGCACATGAAAAGTGTAGCCTGCAGTGAAGTTTTAATTGCTATCACATTTGATAACAATGTTGTACTGGTCTCCTTTCTCTTAGAACATTTCTGTCTCAAGGCTTTCCTGTTTTGCTACTAAGTTTATCATGAAAACCAGTGACTGTAGTTTTTTCCTACAGTATTTTGATATACTAGTTGTTTTCAGTTAATTGTTTTAGTGTTTATCTATTGCACTTAGAAAAGTGAGATTATTTTCCTGTTCCACAGATAACTTAAAAGGAGTTTTATGGGGTTTTTTGTTTGTTTTTTTGTTGGTTTATTTCGTTAGGGGGCAGTAGAGCTCTTTGCTTACCTAAACTCTGGCATTCACAGTATTATTTGAAGTAATATTCAAAATAATTTGTGAAGTCAGTAGTCATAGAAAATGCCTAAGTATTTACATTTCTAATCTGTATATAACGATAGAATTCTCTCATTTCCATCAACAAAATTAATACCTATTAATCAGATATGTACAGAACAAGTAAATGAAATTATCATGATTTCAGTGTTTGTTAATTTTTATATAACCATTTGCCAAAATGAAATTTATTAAAAGCCTTCTACACTATTGACTTTTTTTGTTACATTCTGTTACTGTATTAATTTCTTTACGAGAAAAGAGAATAAAATAATCCCCAAGATAGTTGAATGGCCCTATTAGGTGATAGTATAACTAGTTCCAGGCTAATCAGAGACAGTTGAAGTTTATTTATTTATAGAGAATAGCAGTTTTATATGTAACAAATGTTAGTAATTTAGAATAAGATCAAAATGTTAAGTTTGAATATCCTAAAAATACTAAAATATTTAAATTTCGCTATTAATCTTTCATTATTGTATTTTTCTATAACGAATTTGCTGTTCAGGACAATTGTTTTGTTAATAAATGATTCTAATTTTTTTTGGCCATCTTTTAAGAAAGAATCTTGTGTTTCATTCTTTTGAAACAAACAGGATGAAATCACCTTGATAAGAACACTTTCATGTATATTAATGTTAAACTGGATTATGCTCAGGTTGCAGAAGGTACTTTATGGATGGGTAATTATGATTTCAAATGAAGTTAGGACTTTCAAAACCATTTTTTTTGAGTTAGAGATCTTTATTTTTATTTTAAAAATTTATAACATTCTATCTAGAGTGAGAAAATGTGGGGAGTGGGGATAAGCCTATTTTTAATACTTTGTGCTAGAGACAGTATTACCTCCCTTAACATTTAAAACATCTCTACCAGGCATGAATTCTTATTGTTATCCTTATTTTATAGGTAGATGGAGAAATGGAAACACATAAAGGTTAAATCATTTTTCTATGTTTTACAACTAATAAACAGCACAACTAGGATTTGAAACTAGGCAATTTTATTTCAGAGTCCTATGCTATACTCATCACTCAGATACTGTATCATTGTGCTTTTTTAATAATTTAGCTATTGATCCTGTAATTCGTATATGTTTCAAAGTGCTAAAGGCTGTTTTGAAATGCAATGATTGTTTTATTGTGATAGTACTCTGTAAAACTATAGTTATATGGATTCTAAATTTTATTTTCCTTTTTGATTAAGTTGAAACAATTTTATACTTTAAGTCAATGAGAGACACTAATATATACTTTTTATATAGTAAGTAAAGTTGTATGTTTTCATGTTGTCTCAGTTTAACAGAAGCTGCATTTATTACCACACCTTATTATAAGGGCTATATGATGACATCGTTGACGTTGATGTCTTATGAAGAAGTAGTCAATATCATTAAAAAGAAGACACATCCTTAAATCTATTTATAACAGCTTTCTCAGTAAGAGAAAAATACATACGCTGTTCAAATCATGAACTCTTGTGTTAAAAATTTAAAAAATTTTGATTTCCTTAAAGGCGATATTTGTGTTGTATGATTTTGAAGGACCAAGTTTTTCTGAGCTACTCTCATGAGCAAGTATGAATTTTACAGATGTTGTATTTTTATTAATCTAATCCATATAGTGAAACTATTTTAGCATATTCTCTTAATGATTTAATTCATTTTTCTCTATTATAATAGCTGTACATATTTCAATTGGCATTTTGGAAAACATAGGGAAAAAATTCCATTAAAACCAGGTGTAATTCCCGTATCCACAACACTGTAATGTTTTGCTACATGAACTTCCAGTAGTTTTTTCCTATGCATCTATTAATTTATAAGTGATTTTTAAAAAAATAGTGATTTTTTTTTTGGCCTAGGAAAAAGAATTGAAGTTTTATCTTTATTGTTCAATATTAGATATGGTTACGAGAAGGTTATCTCATTCATCAATCAGATTTTTTTTTTTTTTTTGATAAATAGCATTTATTCTTTTTCGACAACATACTGTCTTGTGATCTGAAGAGACGTTCTATAGATTGTTGGGCTCTTTACTCACTGATTTTGATCAGAAATTTTATAAAATGAGCTTTATCTCCAACACTTCTGTGTCAAGATACTTGCATATGTATCAGTTGGGATGCTACCACCAAGATGCAGCCAATCTATTGGATCTCTTTTTTTTAGTGTTCTTGCATACTTTCCTTTGAGAGTCTGATCATGTGACTTCTTTGATGTTATAGCCTGCTTTTCTCACTTATCTCTGTAACAAATCTTTCCATATTACTTCAAACTCATTACTAAGATATTTTAAATGACTTTATCATATTTTGGCTGACATACTATAATTTTTTTTACCAATTCCTCTATTATCACATAATGAGTTTGTTTCAAGTATTTTTCTATTATATTGTGATAAACATCTTTGTGTATACATACACAGTAGTTGCTCAATGAATACTTTCTGAATGGTGAATGAATGAATGAATGAAGCTCCCTTGATATTTAGGGTCATTCCCTTGGAGTATACTTACTGGATAAAAGGGTGTAAACCAAAAATAAGTCTTGCTATAGTTTGGCATAATGGTTTTCCATAGTCATTTTGGAACCACACACAGAAACTCAGAGTTTACACTTAAAGGATTTAAGAGCTTCTGGAGAAAGGTTATAACATTACTATCTCAAAAATAGGTCCTTTGATAACTAGTTAATTTGGATAATTAAGACCAGTGTAAAGCCCAGTTATTTTTGTAATATTATAGAGCTGTCTTTTTTATAATTTTGTTATTTCATTAGTGTACAAATTAAACAAGCTTTTGTTATATGTATTTACTTTGTCATAGAACATGTAGAAGCAATCTGATCAAATACTTTAGCAATTAGAAAAAATAGAAACTTCTCTTATTTGATAGACAATTGCCCAGATACTTTGAAAACAAAAGTCTAGTTCTTTGGAATCAAATTTGTTTAAATATTCCTGAGGCTTTGTGATACACAATTTTGTTTTGTATCTTTTTTATTGTGATCAATTTTTTAATGACTATATCTTTCGAGGTGTAATATTTTCTAAGAACAATACAAAAATGTCTTTTCTCAACATAGTGTATTTTTTAAGTTTTGTGATCAATATGATGACTTTCTAAAAGATCTTATGTATTCAAATATATTGAGGTGTTCAAATCATATTTGTATAGCTCCTTGATATCACAACGTGAACTCCCTTGAATGTGTGAAAGTGTGTGTTTGTGTGTTTATGTAAGCTTTTTTCCATATTTCACATTACCTAATGGAAAGTTTGCATTTATCCATGATAAGACTATGAGCTAACGAAAATATTGCTTTAGACACTATTTAACTTTGCTGAGTAAAAACAAACAAAATATTAATACACAATTAGAGTGTGACAGAATTTTATATTGTGGAGAAAATGAGGAAGTCTTTTTTACAAATACTCCAGAAAGCTTATGCATTTCAGGATTTTAAAATCATCTTTTTGGTAAAATTTTTTAAAAAAATTATGTGGAATTCCAAAGTAGGGACACAAATAATATCACCTTTTCTTTTCTAGCTTCTGAACTTTTTTAATTTTTGAAATCTAGAGGCAATTGATAATTATAGAATTCCTCAAACATAATAGAATATGTTTAGAAGTACCTTTAAATTTTATTTGATGTATTTTTGTGGATTAGAAATGATAATAATGTAAATGAGTGTTTTAAGTATTTTGAAATAAATGTGTTAACAATTAATTAGATATCCAAATAAATAAAATGCCAATAAGTTCAATAAAGTAAATAAGCAGTAACTTTTTAAATAACTCAAATACAATTTAAGAACTATGTATTAAGCATTTACTATGTATGAGATACTGTACAAGGTTTTGGTGATATTTTATTTTCCATCTTGGAGTCTGTGTTCTTGCAGGGAATCCATATATTAAGCTGGTAATTGTAAGTTTAGTGACTATTACAAAACAGGAAATATATGGAACTATCAAAACTGACAGCAAGGAGTTAGTGACTATGACAGGTAAGAGAGTTTCTTGTGGAGAAAAGAGCACATGAAAAAGAATAAAGACTTATTTTTTTAGCATGTTGAGTGTGAAGTAGCTGAGATTTCCAGATAGAGATTGTTCGGTTGGCAGGCTGGGCCTTGGGAGAAAATTATAGATTAGAAATTGAGATTTAGATATCATCGAAGTTTAGATTATAATTTTAGTTATGAAAATGGAAGAGATTCATCGCTGAAGGATAGAATACAGAACATTAATGAACTCCTAAATTTAAAAGGGAAATAGAGTTTGAGGAACTTAGGACAGTAATGGGTGGGAGGAGCCAGAAACTAATGGAAGAGGGTATTTCTTGGAGGACGAATTGTGTCACCTGCTGTGAAGAGGTAAAAGAGAAGGGGGAAAAAGATACTAATTTAACTCTCACAGCTATGAATTAAGTACTAATTCTCAGTGGTTAAGTAGCTTTCCCTAAATTGGATGCTAGAAAGTGATGGAGCCAAAATTTGAACCAAGGTAGATCTGACTCAATAGCATGAATTTATCAACACTATATAGTGGTAAAAAACAATAAATTTAGTGAAATGGAGGTCATCGGTGATCACTATGTGAGGCAGGAGAAGATCTTTTAAGATGAAGGGTAGTACTGAATGTTATTGAGAGATCAGGAAAGTGCACAGAGATGCGACTCTTGGATTTGGTAGGTGGACTTCTCTGATTACCTTGACAATTGTAATCTCAATTACAATTGAGTAGAAGAAGAAACCTGATTGGAGTAAATTGAGTAACAACTATGAGGAGAGAAAGTGAAAGCAACCTTACAGGTGACTCTTTGAAGAAGAAAAGAAATAAGATAGTCAATGTAGCGGAATATGGATTCAGTAACTGGAGATATTAAAGGAGGCTTGTATGCTGATGCCAGAGATCCATTGGGGGAGAAATTGATGATGCAGGACAGAGAGGGATATAAGTTACTTGAGAAAATGAGAACATACAAGGTCCAGAGCACATGGGAGGGTTGGACTTTGATGGGAATGGGAATATATTATTTGTTGTAACAGGAAAGAAGGAAGAATATGGTGTAGGTAGGAAGTTTTGGTGGTGCGAAGAGAAACTTGTGACTGATTACTTTTATTTTCTCAGTTCAGTCACTAATTGGGGAAGTGGGAAGGCCTAGGAGGTTTGAGAACAGAGGAGCAAGCATGAAATAGTTTTGATATTGGGAAAATGAATATACTTGGTATTTTAGTATATTTTACTGTTATGGACCAGTGCTGATTGCCCTTTTAAGATCACTGACCATGAATTTAAAATGAGAACTATAGGAAAGTGGTACATTTTTCTTCATTTGTTTTTAGTTTCTTTGGTGCAGATGTGGAGTAGGTGGATAATTGGGTTTAATCAGGGTTTCATCTTTGCTAGGTGTATCAGATGGAGGAAGAAAGAGACAAAGGATTGGCTATGAACACAAGGGAGTGATTTTAGTGATTGACCATGAATTCTGAATCAGGTCAGATGGAAAGTGAAGATACGATATGTTTCGGGAATGAGGGTGTGATGGAGAGTGAGTAACTGGAGATAGAACTGGAATGCCTCCCTAGAGCATTGTGTGGTACAGAGGAGCCTCAGATAGACATATTAGTTCAGGATCATTCAGGAACCTTATATTTGAGTCTTTGGACCTCTACACCTTGGTCAGGTGTATAACCTTTAAGATGGAAAAGTGGATGCAAGTAAAACCTGATATCTGGTATGTCCTGAACTTTTACCTCAACTTAGAGACTGAAGTTGTTAAGAATATGAAGATTTGCTCTGTATCCTAGGAGTTCACCATGTATGGCCAATGACTACTCCTTGATCTATTCCATCCTTGGTTGATAATATACCCAGCATCTGCTAGAAAATACCAATGATTCTATAGCCAGAAATCAGTTAAAGTGTTAATATTTTATATCTCGTTTGAATTTGTTAGCTTTGAACCATCATTGGTGATTTTCTGAACTGGTTTTCTGAATCTAGTATTCTGATTTTGAGATGGTATTATAAATTTTAGATTAAAGACATAATAAAAATGACTAGATTAAATTTTCTCATGAGTGAATTGCATTGTTGAATATTGAATTCAGTCCTAGTAATTCTGGCCAAAAAGGAGTTGACAATCACTTTTCTTCCTGGCTTAGTTAAATAAGATTTTGAGCATGTTTGGTATACCATATGAATGCTTATGTATACTAATGGATTCTGCAAATTATGTTTCTTTCAGATATTTTCCTTTATATGAGAATTATTTAGAGGAAATTAAACTTTTATGAAGAGGAGGAATCACTTTTACTTTCTGATATATTTCTTTTCTCAGAACAAATTATTGGTTTTTATGGTATTGGGAAAGTGAATATTTTTCAAATAGATTCACATACAAAATCTTTATGTTGTGTGGTTTTTTTTTTTGTTTTTTTGTTTTTTTTTTTGAGCTTTTCAACTCTGATACTTATGACCCAAAATTTTGTAATCTTTAAAAAAAAATCTCATCTCTCTATATAAAATGCTTTAAGGGTTTAATCAGATCTTTAAATTGTGCATCACCTGACTTCTTATTTGGAAACGTGGCTGGTTTGGTTATTTTCTTCTTTGTGTTTAGCATAGCTGAGCATTATCAGTTCTGTGTTTTCAGTTTGTATCTAGATGTATGTTCGAGGGTCTGAAGGCAGCTGCTCAGTTAGTACACAGAAAACAGTCAATTTCAGTCACCTTATTATACAATGGAGAATGATACCCATAGGCAGTGGGAACATAACTAGTGCCATAGAAGAACAAAGGGGTAGAAATAGGGTTGGTGAACCAGTGTTATTCCTATCTTACCACTTACCTCACCTCTTGCTACTGGCAAAAACAAGAGACAGACAAAACTAACATAATCTAATTATTAAACCCTGATAAATTCTTGTTTCAAAAAAGTTTTGACCCCTTAGTCTAATTAATGAAATAACAAACTATGAACAACTTTTTAAATATCATATTTTAAGTTTTTAAAATTATTTGTTGATATTATCTTGAATTTATATGAAATTTGCTTCTCAATAACTGCTGTTATAACATCAGTGAAATGCTCTGTATATTTATGTTTATTGTGTGGTTAATTAAAACATAGTTGACAAATTACATATACTGGGTGAAGATGAAATACAATAAGTGAATGTATGGAAAGAAATTCTTGTTTATAAATTTTATTTTTAGGAATTTTGGTTTTACCTCTTGATTTTCTCTCTTTCACAAAATTAACTTTTGTACTTTTCTAGATTTACACAAATAATTTACAGTGTAGAAAAACAGAAAATTAAGAAAATAATATTAATCTATAATCCTACCTAAAGATAATAACTTTGTGTGACATTTAATCAGTATATAGCTTTCCAAATCTATCCATTATACACTTGTTTTTTCCCCAGAGCATTACATTGTAAAACGTCTTTCATTATCAATAAACGAACTATTCAGCAACATCATTTTAAATGGCTGCAGAGTATTCTGTTGTTTGTATGTTCCATGTTTTTATTTATTTTTGCTAAGTATGGTTTTTTTTTCCTAGTAATCTTTTCATAATAATTTGCTTTTAAAATCATATTTAAACCATTTGGTAGATACTAACATATTACCTAGTTTAAATGAGGGAGTAGATCTTAGAAATGCTATCTATGTGTTAGAGAGAATTTTAGTAACTGCTAAAGTATTGACTTTTTATTGCAGGGTAAACTATCTTTTCCAGGAATTAACATGTTTGGACATATAATTTGGAATGTCTTTAAAATTGTATGCGTTTATTAATTTATGAGATTCTCAAAGAAAATTTACTCCCTCCGTTCCTCTCGTCTTCTTTATCTTTCCCCTTCTCTTCTTCTTTATAATGAACAGACCTTTAAGGGATATCCTTTTTTATCTTAAGGAGTTCCAACCAATCCATCTTAAAAGGATAATTTTATCTAAACTTAAAATGCTGCCATTTCCTTGGTAAATGGACAATATAATAAATACTCCAAAATAATCCTTTTGCAATTCTCAGCATTAAAACAAATAGAATTATCCAGATACAACTTTATTTGGAATGGGCAAAGGCTTATGGAATTTTCCAGCAAAAAGTGATCTTAGATGATTTGGCAATGGATTCTTAGATATGTCACCAAAAGCATGAATAACAAAAGAAAATAGATAAATTGGACTTCAGCAAAATTAATAACTTTTATGCATCAAAGGATGTTATGAAAAAAATAAAAATGTAACCTAAAGAGTGGGGAAAATATTTGTAAATCATATATCTGGTAAGTTATTTGTATCTAGAATATGTAAGGACATCCTACAACTTAACGACAAAAAGACAACTCATAAAAATTGGGCAGAGGTTTTGGGTAGACATTTCTCCAAAGAATATATACAAATGGCCAAGAAGCACATGAAAAGATACTCAAATGTTATTAGTCATAAGAGAAATACAACTCAAAACCATAATGAGATGCCACTTCATAGTCATTAGGATCACTGTAATTTACTTTAAATAGGAAAAAATGCGTGTATAAGGATATGGAGAAATTAGGACCCTCATACATTTCTGGTGGGAATGTAAAATGTTTCAGCCACTATTGTGGCAAATAGTTTGGCAGTTCCTCAGAATTTTCAAATATAGAATTATCATCTGACTCCACAATTCTACTTTTATATATATACACCCAGAAGAATTGAAAATAAAGACTCTAGCAAGTACATATACATGCATGTTTATAGCACTACTAGTAACAAGAGCCAAAAGGTGAAATAACTCAAATGTCCATCAGTGGATGCATGGATAAACCAATCGTGGTATATATATACAAGAGAATATTATTGAGTCATAAAAATGAATGAAGTGTACTGATACATGGTGCAATGCGGATGAACTTCAATAATATTTTGCTTAATAAAAAAAGCCAGACACAGAAGGTTACATATTATGTTATTTCATTTATATGAAATCCAGGTTAGGCAAATCCATAGAAACAAGCAGATTAGCTGTTGCCAGGGCCTGGAGGTAGGGAATAATGGGAAGTGACAGCTTAAAGGTTATGACTTTCTTTTTAGGGTGACGAAAAGGTTCTGAAATTAGTGGTAATAGTTGTACAACATTGCAAATGTATTGGAAGCCACTGAATTGTGTACTTTGAAATGGTTAAAACTGTGCATTTTAGAGCAAGATCAAGAGAGAGAATGGAGAAGACTGATTTTAAGAGTATTTAACACTCTTAATAATTGAGAAGGTTCAGACCTAATGAGGTTAACTGATTTGTCAGCTGATTATTGGCATCGTCAGAGACCCTAACTGACACAATGGAGGGAACATTGGATTTAAAGTGAGAAGGCTGATTTTAAATTCTTAGATTGTTGTCAAGAATCTGAATCATTCTGTGAAAAATTTCCCAATTTGAAAATGTGCTGGTAATACCTTCCTCCTAGGGTTGTTCATAGAATTAAATGAGATAATGTATGTGAAATGTTTATTATAACTCACATAGTAGGCACTTAATGTTAATTGAATTCATTGTGTTAGAAACATAAATTACTGAGGAAGATATTTTTAGGAATGTATTATCTTGGAAGACAGTTGAGTACTGACTTGGTGGCTTGTATAATAGTTTGCTGTTTAAGAAAAAAAATTGTTCTGTTTTACAATATTGTATTTGTAAGTGGACTATTAGAATTGAGATTGAATTGTTTTAGCCATTGTTTTTAACAGATTATTGTTCCTTTTCTCTTAATTAGTAGCAGTGATTCCCAAATGAATGTAGAAGAAGAATAGCGCACCCTTAATTACTAGTATTGTATTGTAGGCTACTTGAACTCCCTGTGGGATTTTTTTTTTTTTTTTCGCCCACAGTGACCTTTCACAGAGTATGTGCTCTGAAAGGACAAATCCTCAGGGGTAGTGTGGCAAAGTGCCAATTATAAATGTAATTTTCTATTATATTAAGCCATCTTTGCTTTTATATCATCATTCTCAGTTATAACACTTTGTATTTACATAGTAGCTTGAAGCTACAGGGCTTAATACTCTTTATAAGATATTGAGCCTCAAAGTCCTTTGAGGCAGGCATACTGTAATCATCCATTTTTGTTGAGAGGAGGAGGATGGTATTATTTAATTGTTAATGCTATAATAGAAGAAATAGTCTAATAAAAATGTTGCTAGTTATAAAATGGACTTATTTTAAAATGAGAAACCGAAAGTTCTGCCTCATGTAAATGATGCTTAAATTTTATCCCATTTTAATTTAGATATTTTCTCTACTTTTCAACTGATTGTAATGTATATTGACTTCTTTTGATTCTCAAGTAGAAGAAAAAATGAAAATTGTAAATATGTACCCAGAGTTGTTTGACTTAAGTTTATTAGTCCCTTTTGCTGTAGACAGAGTAGAATAATTTATAAATTTCTCAGCTTTGAGAGTGGATATTGTTTGTATATTTAGTTATACAAGTTACATAATAGTCACCACCTCCAATATTTTAGGTTGGCATAACAACTAATAATAAGACTGCTGTCACAATAGTGTATTTATGCTTTCTTTGATGATACACATGCCCTTTATGAATAAAGTATTTCTTAATCCTATATATTTTAGCTATTTCTTAAGAGTAATGATCTTTGGAATTGGGGAGATGTTACATAGGTTAAGATACAGAGCAAATTTAAAAATACAATTTAAAATAGGGCCTAATAATAATTCTTAAAAAAAGATACACATTTCTCAAAAGGAAATTTTGTTTATATTAAGAAATAAACTTATAAATTGCATTAAATAAACTTATAAATTGCAATTTTGTTTATATTAAGAAATAAACTTATAAATTAGGGTCCATTAGTATGGGTCAAAGCCCATTTGGAGGCTCAGGGGATGTCTTATTTCTTCATAGTATTATAATATTTGCATGTGACTTAGATCCCTCATCATTTCTTCTGTAAATGCTACCACCTTCTCTCATTCTGAATTCTAGTCATCCTGGGTGGATGGAACTCATCAAAGCTGAATGTCTCAATAGCTACAGTGTACAAACAGTAACCACTATACCTGATACTACCATATTCAAACCATCAAGAAGGTAATAATGATAATAGATAACATTAATTGACCACTTAATATGTGGCAGGTATTATTTTATGTGCTTTTATGCTTTGTCTCATTGGACCCTTGAAATTAATAAACAATAAGTCACCTTTTTTTTTTAATTGTCCCAGAAGGACTAAAAATTAGGTACAATTTAATAAAGAACCATCATGCTTCCATAGATATTACTTTGCCTTCTGTCTTTAGTGAGGTGCATTGCTAGTTTAGTAAACCCTATTCTCACAGTCTTTATGGTTTTATTTTGCTTTATTTTGCCTTAATTTTAATGGCTATGAAACTCTCCTGAGGGTAAGTGATTTATTTCCATTTCCCAAGTATGAGGAGTGAGAGAATTACCTTGATAGAGGATTGAGCTGAGAATTGTTCCTGTTGTTTTCTCACAAGGCTAAGTGTGGAAGTACTTATAGTACTAGAGAATCAGAGACTTTCTGGTACTAAAACAAGAGTCTGTACTGGCTTTTTCTGGCGCATAGTTACTCAACTAAAGTTGAAGTAGGTAACAGATCAGTTGAGATATTGATTGACCTCTTAAGCCCTTGAGGCAGCCAGGCAGTGTCTGGGGGAACTGGAGTCCCTAGCCAGTCACCTAGCCTCAAGCTGCTTTGTTGGTTAGCCACAGTGTAGGGTACAAACATCATCATTTTCTGTCTGTCAATGCCAGAATGTCAATTAGGCTTAAGAAACAAAATTTCCTCAGAAATGGAAAGAAGTTGAAATTGTAAAATATTTTACTTTTTTTTAAAAAACCTAATTCTCTCTCTATTATTAATTGCCGGTGTGATATTGAATTTAGAGCTTGAAATTTGTACTTGGCAACATATTATTAACAGTAGTGACTTACATAAAAATATAAACATTTCCTGACCAGTATATGTCTACCAGTTGATTGTATGGATTGAGAGAGGGCAAACTTGTTTTCTGAGAATGCTTTCATCTTCAATATTCTTTTTGGGGAAGGTTGGTTTACTAGTAGTTTCTGGAAATTTTTGAATCTCTGATATAAAAGTTCTTTCAAATAGTTAAGTCTTATTTTATAATTAACATTTGTCAACCGAAGGTCACTGCTACCAATTCAAAGACAGTAGGTGTCCTCAATTTGGAGTGCAGTGAAGGGGAAGACTTTATTCAATGCAAACAGCTCCACTGTGACATAGCTCAGCTGTGGAAAAGCATGGCTGTGAGACAGCTCAAGAGTGATACAGCTCAATTATGATAGAGCACAGCTGTGAAACAGCTCAGGCAAGGCAAATCAATTGAGGTGACCTGGGTGAGGTGGCCTGGGTGAGGTGGCTCCTGTGTTACAGCTTCAGTCTGTAAGACAGCCCTGCTCCATTCTAGTGTTACAGCCATGGCTGGGAAACACAATCTTCAATGGAAGCTGAAAATGCACTCTGCGGAGACAGAGGAGAGGCTGATTTACATAGAGAAAAGTCTCCACCCTGGTCCCTGATTGATCTGTTTCTGTGCAGATGAGGACTCCAAATCCTCACAATTTGATTGGTCCAAATAGTACCATCCTGATTGGTCAGAATGCAGCAACTCTGTTTTGTTGGTGACGATGCAAATGAGGATATAACTGTGCAGTTCCAATTGGACAGAGAACATCTTAGTCCTATTGGTTGAATTTTGATCCCAAGAGCTCTCTTAATAAGGGTTGACTTCCAGACAGCAGAAGCGCAGTGCAGGAGGGTTGGCAGCCCAGTCTTTGGCTTTTCACTAAAATGCAGTGTGCATGACAGGCCTCTGCAAACAATGGCTGCTAGACTCTGGTTATGACTTTGAGCCCAGTTAACCACAAGGAGTCTTTTTTGGCAGGTATATTCTTCTCAGTCAACACAATTATATAGCAATTTGACTCAAATCTATATTCAAAGACTTTCTTTATTAGTCCCACAATCTTCATTTCTGCCTGCCTATTCCATAAAACTTATTTTTCTTTTTGGACATTAATGTTAAAGAGAACGATGGCTTCCCCCCCACCCCCACTCCGGTGGAACCTCATCTTTTGGAGAAGTGGTCTAACAATGTAGAGGTGATAATCTCACAAACACAAGACTGTTTTGGGGAGGGAGAGAGAATCCCTTCGTAAGTACCACATTGTATTCTGGCATAACATTTCTAAATGAGTCCATTTCAGTCATATTATTTTTCTTTAGCAGTTTGTTGGAACAGTTTGCTGTTTCCTTAGACATTTAGAGTACATCTTTTAACACTAGAAACACCCTCCGCACACGTGAGACTTCAGCATTCATTGACTGAGGAAACAGCAGATTCACATTTTCCATCTTCTACTCACCCCGGGACTTACAAACCCTTTCAAGGAAATGGTAGACTTAATTGCCTGCATCACTTAATTATTCTATCTTTGTGAGGTGTATAGTTGAATTCATATAAGAGAATCATAGTTAAATTCACATAAATGTCATTCCACTGTATTTACTGATGACTTGTTTGTGCTTTGTTCCTATTGTTTTATTTTTTATGCCTTCAGAATCTTCAGATTCTCATTTCTTAGAATTTAAAAGTACTATTTAAAAAATATGTTCATTAAGTCTCCTGCCTATTACCAATTTCTCATTAATTTATAGGATTATTGCCTGTTAAGAGAGAGAAAAGGTTCTTAAATATAAACTCTTTGGTGTTCTGTATTTGTTAGATAAATATATATATATATTTTTGTAAAAATCTTGCAGATAAACATTTTGTACATCTAGTGAAAAAAAAGAGAGGGTAAGAGAATATATGTGTAGGTGCTAACTTTTTAAAAATTGACAGGAATATGAATATATTGACCTAGTTAGTGCCAATTTGAAGAATTCTAATTCTAATATGATTCTATTTTCCTCCAAATATCTCGAGCTAAGGTCTGTTATTTTAATTGGGTTTAGATTTAGATTATGACTGTCTTCCATGGTTTCCACTCTTGTAGGCTCTACTTATGCTGCTTTATATAGTAGGAGTTTGCCTTTATTTATATTGGCAACATTAATCACCTATTAATTTTTTCCCATTTTAGGTAATTAAAACATCATGTTTATTAATATAAGAAGAATTATAAAAGTCAATTACTCTAAAAAATTAAGGACCTAAAACTTTTGAGCATAACTGTAACATATAATTTGTTATATTTTAAAAGGTCTGGCTGGAGGTTAGTATTTATGTTTTTTATTTCTTTTCTTTTTTTTTTTTTTAAGATATTAATGTTGTTATAGAGGGCTTAGACTTTATTACTAAATAGCTATGTGTCCTGGGACAAAGCATTTTACCCTCTGATCTTAGTGCTTTCATGTACAAAATAAAGGGATTGAGTTTAAGCAATTTCTACCAGAGCTAAAAAAAAAAAACCCTCTGTATTACATTTTGACAGATAAAAGAGAATAAGGTGAAGGACTTTGAGTGTGGCATTGTTAGGTAGTAAAGAAACAGGCCTAGGAATCATACTGTTTGCCCTTTAGGAAGTAGCTGAAGAATCTCAAGCAGGTTACTTATCTGAGGTTCAAATTCTGATCTGGAAATTTGGACAATAATAGCTACCTCACAAGGTTTTTCTGAGAATTAAATATAGTAGGAAATATAAACGTGTCTATCATAGCACAGTTTTAGTTCATTGATATCTTCAGTTAAGAGGTCTTTCCAGGTTAGAACAGGAGAATTGAAATGCCCAGCTCTTTATAAGGCCATTATTGACTTTTGTCAAAAGTGGGCCTAGCTGCAAAAGTAGAAGGCATAAAGAAGATAATTCTTTCTATTTTTTAAATAGTCTTTCTGATATCTTTATGACAAATTGCTATTGGATAGCAATTTAGAAGAAAATATTTAAGAGAAGTTTAGGTCTGTTAAAGACCTTACTGAATTTTGTTCTTTGGTGCTAATGACCTTCTTTTACTTAAGCATTTTAACTTAAATTGGAAGAGAATACTAAGTAAACATTCAGACAAAAAGTTGAATCTAATTCTGTTACTTTTTGAATGACTTTAAGCTAGTCGCTCAATAACTACGAACATCTTCAGCAATAATGTCAATTTTATATGTAATATTTTGAACATTTGAAGAAAATTCATTATATTTAGAAATATAAAATCAAAGAATAGGGACTATCAGAACATTTGGGAGGAAATGGCTCACTGACACACAAATAGTAAAAGCCTGTAATTTGTCAATGTTCCCTGTTAGTAACTTAATAGTAGGAAATCTTAATGCAATGGACCCTCTTTTGAATTTGTGGCTATTCCCTTATTTTTACAGTTGGTATCTTTTTAAACTACTGGATATTTATTGATAATCTGGTTTGCGTGTAGTCCTGAACTGAGTATACTAGATACTTACCACTTTATATAAGTACATTCTTAGTAGATGAGACATAGTAGTGGTATTTGAACTTAGATTTCATTCTGTTATTTTTCTATTAGGATTGTAAAATTTTAACTTTTGTCACTGGGGTTGGGGTAACAATTTGGGGCTCATCATGGTGGCTGTTTGAACCAAGTGCAAAAGTGAAATCTTTACAATTAAAAAAACCACACAATATATAAAGCTGTATACTTAATAGAAAGCCTATCCCTCTGCTTACAACAAATGGGAAAACTTTGAATGTTTACTGAATGCAAATCTTTAGCAAGAGTTATAAATATGCCTCCTCAATTTTAAAACAAAAAAGAAAAGTAAATTAGAAATGTACAAATCACCATATAAGAATTTTAATTATTATGGGAAGATGTATAGAAGATAGAAATTAGGGAGATTGTAGGCATCCTAATTTAACATTTATAATGAAGATATGAAAAATTAAATAAAGTTTCTTTGGATTTTGAATTTTTAACTAGAGGAAAGTCATTTTTTATGAATACATCTATTTACCAAAAAAAAAAAAAAAAAAGCCACTGACCTGGTTCTTAAATATTTAGACTACTTATGTCCTGTAGAAATGGCATCTGTAATAGTTTAAGCAGCATGAAGTATCAAAAATTGGAATATAAAAACAGCATGATGTTTGTACCTTCTAAAACTGGTTCATGAAATTTGCTTAGTACAAATTTATAGAAATGTGTAAGTGACCTTGAGAATTTTTTTAAAAATAATACCAGTCATAGTTGCCCTGTGAAAGAAATAAACTGATGCTAATTTACTTGCAATCATCACTTGGTTAAGAGAAACTGTTTAATGTGGCATTTCCTTCAATTGAAAATAACAAGCAAAGAAATAGATTTAAAAAATATTATTGATGAGTTTGCTTCCATTAAAGCCAGGAATATAAAATTATAACAAATTCTATTGTTGATATAAGTAAATATTGAAACTTAAATTGTTCTGAGTTTCATATTTTCAATTTATGTTCTGGTTAACCATTAAAACATGTGACTAGAGGCACACATTTTCTTTTTTGCCTCAGGTTCCAGGCACTGATAAGAACTTTATAATAGTATACTTTCATTTCTTCTATCTTGGCCTTTTGCTATAATTGTCATACATTTTTCTTACATATTTTATAAACTTCACACTATATTATTATTTTTGTTTAAACAGGTAATTATCTTTTAAAGAGATTTAATTGAAGTCCCAAGTCAGGTGGCTTAGGCTGTGGAGATTATCTGGGTGGGCCTGATTCAATCAGATGTGCTGTTTAAAAACAAAAAGTTTTCTCTGGTAGCAGAAGAAAAAGTCAGAAAGATTTGAAGTGTGCAAGGACTCCTTCAAGCATTGCTGGAAGCTGAGTGGCTCATTATTGACAGCAAGGAAGCAGACCATCAGTGGCAAGACTAGAATCTGCCACCAACCTGAATGAGCTTAGAAGCAGACTCTTCCCCACAGCCTCCAGATAAGAGGCCAGCCTTATTGACACTTGATTACACCCTTGTGAGACCCAAAGCAGAGAGGCCAACCAAGCCTGTCTGAACTTCTAACCTATAGAACTATGAACTAATAATTGGATGTTGTTTTAAGCCACTAAGTTTGTGGTAATTGCTTATGTAGCAATTAAAAACTAATATATTGTATAAGACCTTTTGTCAATCTGAACATTTCTTTTAGGCTCTGTTAGATCTTTCTGAAGTTTTAACATATGTACTTATAACAACTCTTGATTTGATCTTTACTTGGAAACCATTTTATTATTTGAGAGTAATTTTGTCATCTGGAGGTCCTTGTTACTTCACATTGTGTTATTGTTTAACCCAGCAAGTCCTTGCTCCTTTAGATTTCACTGTTCATTCTTTAGCGACTCTTTCCTCTCATATGTTATATTATGCAGTGAGAAGAAGCCCAGTGGCACTTTTGGTCAATGATTTCATGAGGAACATTTCTATTTTATATATATGTATATATGTATATATATATATGTGTGTACCAACAACAAACTTCCTTCCAAAATAAAACAAGGATCCCCTTTCCTGCACCTTCCAATCACATTTCCTTACTTTCTTTTAAATCCTCACTGACCGTTTCTGAGCCTTTTAGGCTTCCACTAATATTATCCTCAAGACTCTTTAGATTTTAATAGTTTCCACCTAGTTCCAAAGCCAGTGGCATCTAAATTCTAAGAGCAAGCATGCTAAGATAGAGGTGCGTGACAGTTTTATGACCTAGACTCAAAAATCACAGCATAATTTCTGTTGTCCTCTATTGGATGAAGCAATCACAAAGGTCTGCCAGGTTCAAGGCGGAGTGATAATGACCCTACCTTTCTAGGGGGAAAGTGTTAAGTTCATATTTTAAGAGGAGCATATGGGATAAAAGATATTGCGTCTATATTTGGAGGATTAAATGTGCCACAAATCTCAATATTTTAGGTTGTATTTTAAAATCACGATTTGTCTGATTTGTAATGCTCTTTCAAAATATAATACTACCAACCTGTAGCCCATTTCACAATTATAGAATCATAGGAAAATTTAAAGTTTTATTTATAATAGCCTTATAGTATATCCACTAATAACATCAACCAACTGGTATACTCTGAATTTATTTAAAGTTATTAGGTGCTAATTCAAGCTGAATTTTTTTTTCTTGTTTAATGAGTTTACATTTTTAAAGGAAAGTTTAACTGAATCAATTTGTAACCCTCTTTTATGCTTTGTGTTACAAATTTCAAAAACTGTAGCAATAGAATATGAAGTGGACAAATATGATTATTTTGTATGATTCTTTAGTATTTGTTTTATAGTGGTGCCTTTTTTTTTTTTTAAGAGAAAGTTCTAATGGAAGCTAGGCAATATAACATATTACTTTGTGCTGTACACATCTCTTATCACATATGTCAAGTTTGATAGTCTGTTGGGGTATAGAGAAGCCTTGAGAAAGGTCAGATGTAGGCTCTCTCAGCACTGCTGTTTCCTGGCAGAAAGGAGCTAGGTCTTGTGCTTTCAGTGTCATGGGGCTAGGAGGAAATTCTGCTCAAATGCTTCTCCTCACAGTAAAATTTCATGTGGAACTTCTGAAGAGCAACCAGATAAATGATGGAATAATGTTTCGTCAGGACTTTTTGAATTGCTATTGAACACACATCTTAAACTATTATTGAAAATGACTGGTGCCCTTGATAAGATAGTGACAGTTTGTCTCCTACTATAGTAGTTGCTAGATTTTATTGAATGATTAAGCAAACAGAAGGAATCCTTTTTTTCTCGTTTTAGTCTTAAACTGGCTGACGGACTAAATCAGTGTTGCTCTGATTACATGAATTCAATAATATCTCAGCAGAGTATATTATTTTTTTTTTTTAAAAAAAAGAAGTTTATTCCAAAGTGCTTGCAGACATGGACATGTTTTTAGTTCTTTGGCTACCACAGTCTGACGTGTGGCCTCACTTGTTTACATCTTTTTCATGCTCTAAATTATGTACATACGGAAAAGTGCATAAAACACAGATGTACAGTAAATCACAAAACTAATATATGTGTTATGACCACCCAGATCAAGATATAAAATATTGCCAGAATGTCAGAAGTCTCCTTGGCCTTTTTAAAATAACTTCCTCTTCTCTCCCTTCTCATGTTATCTACTTTCTATGATAATATTTTCTTGTTTATCCTTAAATTTTTATCCCCAATCATACATTTCTAAACACCACAGTTGAGTTTTGACTGTTTTATTTTTAACCTTATTTAAAAGGAATCATATTGATTATGTGCTTGTATTTCTGGCTTCTTTAAAATTATGTTTGTGATATACATCCTTGCTGTAGTTTGTTCATTTTCATTGCTATATAGCATTTTATTATATAAATAGACCACATTTTATTTATTCAGTATAACATTGATAGGCATTGGAATTGTTTCCAGTTTTTAGCTAATATAAATACATTCTTGTTACATATGACCACCCACTCCTGTTGGGTATCTGCCTGAGAGTGGCATTGCTGGGTATTACAATATGCCAAAAGCCTTAAAATTGTTTTTGAGACATACCTTTTTCTCTAGACTTACCTTGGGTATATCAGACTGCTGTGAGACAATTCCTTTAAGATGTAGAAGGCCTTAATTTAACTGAGAAGCTCTAGCGAGCCCCTCCATAATTCTTTAGAGGGATTAACAAAAGGTTGTACATCTTTCTTGATTTGATCTACAGCCCCAGACTACATTGTATTTGGAAAATGTTTTGCTGGCTGAGAGACTGGAGATGAAAAGCAGTTGTGTTTTCCAACCCAACTAGTCCTGGCCTCTCCTAATTCCTTCTCAATTTTGTCTGTAAACTGATCAGTTTTTTCTTTAGCTCATCTTTTTTTTTTTTTTTTTGCCATATTACCTTATCATAGACAGGTAGGAACAACCAGCTAACTTCTAGCATTTGGAGAGCTCAGGCAAATCCAAATATTTACTAAGTAACTTTTTCACCTTCCAAGTTACTACAGGCAACACAATTTTGCCAATTACTTTGTTGCTATATAACACAGGTTCCTATTTTTTCAGCTTCCAATGAAAATTTTCTTCCCCTTCCAGCTTTTGCTACCAGTTTGCTATTTTTCAAGTCTTAGGCCATTGTTCAGTTCCAGAGCCGATACTACATATTTTATTTTTTTTTTAAATGATGGCAGTGCCCTCACTTCTGGTACCATCAGTTGCTTCATAACACACCACTCCAAAATGCAGTGCTTTCAAACAGTAACCATTTATTATTGTTCACAAGGCTGTGAGTGAGTGAGGTAGTTTGCCGGCTGGGCTTGGCTGATCTCAGCAGTTTTCTGGGGGCAGGCTAGTTTCAGACTGCTTTATTCACTGCGTCAACTGGGGTGAGTGGTCTTCATTTCGCTCATGATTTAATAGTTTCGCCTCGGCTTGTTCACTTGGTTCCGAGGGAGCATGAAATGACACAAGGCTTTTGAAGGTTGGGCAAAGAACTGGCATACTGTTGTTTTCATCACATCCGGTTGCCGAGTAAATCAAAAAGTCAGGCCAGATTCAAAAGCTAAGGAAATAGATTCTAATTATTGATGGAAGATGCTACTGAGTCACATTTCAGAGGTAATGTCTTTAGCAAAGGGTGAAGAATTGTCATTTTTACAATCTATTGAAATATATATATATTACATATGTTTATATATATTTAAAGTAGTTGTACAGTTTACACACCAAGAATGTAAAAAGTTGTGATTGTTCCACATCATTACCAGAACTTACTAATAAGTCTTTTTAGTTTTAGCCATTTTAGTGCGTGTCCAGTGGTATTTTATTGTGGTTTTAATATTTATTTTCTTAATTGCTAATAAGATGGATCGCCTTTGCCTTTTTTTCTTTTCTTTTTTTTATTTATTGGCCATTCGAATATCTACTTTTGTTAAGTAGAAGGGCAGGAGTGCCTCCAAAGGCTGA
>NW_011888820.1:1166166-1195180 GCF_000151845.1 Pteropus vampyrus
TTGCTATTTCCCCTTGTTAGGTCTCTACTCAAATATCTGATCAGAGAGAAGCCTTCCCTGAACACATTACAAATAATCGTAGCATTCTTCCTGTGATTCTTTATCCCCCTTAACTTACCTTATTTTTCTTCATAGAAGTAGCATCCTCTAACATACTACATATTAGTGATTATTTGTTTAATTTTTGTTCCCTTCCTCTAGAAAGTAAACTCCATTAGAGTAGAAATATGCCTAAAACAGTGCCTGGCACATGGTAGACCTTCAATTATTAATATTTTTTAATGAATTAATTCTGTGGCTACTGCGATATCTTTATTTTACACTTACAGACTGTTCTAAAATGCTGAGCTAAATAACTAAGTTGAACAACAATAAAACATAGAAACTTTACCCACAGACAGGACCGAGACCTTTCTGACATAGCAGAAGAGCAGCTTGGAGCCCTGACCACGGTGATAATGTTAAATATCTCTCTTCATGCAGTGACAGTAATGGCAGGGTATTGCCTTTCTGATTTTAAAAACTCATAAACTCCAAATTAAAAATAGATTATAGAGGGGGAAAATTTTTTCTTCATCTTAATCTTTATAAGGATTTAAATACATTATTTAAATTAAGCATTTATTGATAAGTGAGCTGGCTCTATTGACAAATATTTCGTTGAAAAAATATGTCTATTTTGATGGATAATAGAAAATTCAAATTTGGCCTTTTAACAAATCCAGCATTTTGACTGTTAATAAATGGATTTATAAACTTAAACCTTGTTATTAAACTTTGTTTAATAAACTTAATATTTAAAATAGTTATTTCAAAGTCATTGGAGGATAGTTTTCAAATTCTGTGTGCCTATACCTTGCTTCCCTTGTCATTCCACCAATTAAAAGAAACTCAAAATGAAGTGTGGGATATGAGTTTTATTTTTATGAGTTACACAAATATTTTTTGTGTTCTTTGTTAGACACATCTGTTTGAGTACCAGTGTTCTAAAGGAAGACCATAATTATTACTGGATTAAGGCTAAATCTGTATTGTAGGGACAACAGCTCCCCATTTACTGAATGTTTAGATGTGCCAATGCTTAAAATATATTAATTTACTCTTCATAACAGCTCTGTGAAATAGATAGTATTTATTATGTTCATTTTATAAATGAAGAAACTGAGCAAGACCATACAGTTAGGAAGTAACTGAGCTGAGATGTGAATACAGATCTGTTTGACTCCTATAAAGCATTCAATGAATAACTCTCCTAATTTAGAGATAAAGTTATTTTAGAAATTGATTTTCTACATAAAATGGAAAAAAGTCAAGAATGAGGATATAATATGTGGAAAACATTGATGCTAAACAATTTATGTCAATTTCAACTGTAGAAGGTCAAGAATCAAATTCCGCATTAGAATAATAAAACTTGAAGATGTTGATCAAATTGTAGTCCTTATATTTTAGGCAAATTTGGTTGTATATTTCTGTTAATTAAATGTGTACTTTTAATAAAGTATGAACATTTGTTCAAAATCTATTATCTGCCAAATACTGTGATAGGTGCTGAGTGGACGAAAATAGGTATTAAAGTTCCTCCTCAGGACAGACTCTTCGTGACGTGAGAGAAAAAGGCTTGTGCTTCAGTGCCCAGTGAATTGGGAAATGGTCCCCAACATACTAGATGCTTATAAATGATACTGAAATACCAGTTTACTCAAAGTGCAGTGTGGGCACACAGATGCGTGGGCTCGATCTTATCTAGATCCATAGGGAAGGCTCCACAAAGGAGGACACATATAAATTAGGCTGAAAAAGAAAGTAAAACAAAGGAATGGACAGTCTGAGTAAAGGAAAGAGTTTATGCAATGACGAATTTGAAAGATTGAAATCTAAATAGATTATCCAGAAAAATGCTTAATCCATCTCCCTTGTAGCTTTTTTTTTTTTTTTTACAGTTAGAAAGCATTTCATTTATTGTAGATTGTTTCAGTAACATTGCATTATGACCTTAAAGGGAGTCAGTGACAAAATCAAGAGTATTTTTTTTTTAATCGGGCGATATAGATACGCAACCTAATGTACCATGTAAAGTATAGTAGATCAATCAGGATACTATTTAATCTTTAAAAGAATTTGCCAGGTATTTTGGCCTAAAAGAATTATTTTATAAAACTATGAACTTTATTTCTAAGTGATCACTTACAAGCTGTAGGTGTCCAGTGAATATGCTCTATTCTTAGACTTTTGAGGACAATTCAGGATGGAATAGTGATGGATCAGGAATGGGAGATTATAAAGTACCTGTTGTGGTACCTGATATGCTGTATGCTCATAAATGGTAATGAATTATAGAAGTCGGTTCCAAGTGCAATCAGACAACAAGCAACAGGTTGTATTCTGTCTATTTGCTTCTCTCCCTAGATCCTTGATCCCATCCTCTGCCTAGTAAATAGATGAAATTAGAAATATAGATATGGAGGAGACTATAGCAAGTATTTAGATAGGTATGTCTCAGAATTGTTATGACTTTTGCTGCTGGTCACTGTTTTGAGGATGAACTATGAATTTTTAAAAATGTAAATTTGTTCTGAAAACTTAGGTCAAATTTATTAATATTTTATACTTTTTCTGGCATTGGTAATGAGCTAATAAATTCATTGTATATTGACCCTCAAATAGTACTTTAGCATCCTAATATCAGATGCTGCATCGAAACAGGAGGAAGACAAGTTTCTCGCTCTTTTTTCTTAAATGTGATAGATAAGGCTGGAAAGACAGGAAAGCAACTGACGATGCATGAGCCCCTTAGGTTAGGTTTGAGGTAATAGATCTATACTCTTTAGCCACTCTTTTGATTGCATCAGATATAAAGATTTTATTTGAAGAAAAAGCCTGAAGAAGCACCGTGAAAATACATAGTAATACTGAAAATGATGACTGTTGATACAGGAAGCTTCTTTAACTTACTTTAAGACCTCTGTAATTTTCTTTGTTCTCAGAACCTTGGTATATAAAGCTTTGAGAAAACACATGGCTTTAGTCAAGGCAACATGCATTCTTATCACCCATGTAATGAGGAGGGAAAAGTATGTAGGATAATGCTTTAGGTTCTGTGTTCTACTTCTCTCTTATGGGAAACACTGTGCTTCAGTGCCCAATGTTGGAGGACCTGTGCTGTACTGTGGTGAAAATATCATTATAAGGTTGTCAACTGTTCTTTCTTCAGAAGGCTTGTTACTTGTTTAGAGATTGTCTTTTCATGTTAATATCTTTTGTTTTATAAAATAATGCTGATGGTAGATAGTAGGGCTTTTAAAAATATATATTAATTCATAGAAAAAGAAAATGTTGCCAGCCTTATGAGATCCACCTGTGTGTGTGTGTGTGTGTGTGTGTGTGTGTGTTTTACTGGTCTATGAAACTTAAAAATATAAGAACTACTGACTTAGTGGAAAAAAAATTATAGGCTTTGGATTTAGCAAACCTGGTTTTAAATTCTTTCTCTGTTATGATTCTTATTTTTCTCATCTCTAAAATGGAATGCGAATACCTATCTCTGAGGGCTGTTATGACTGAGGTAATGTATGTGTGATGGTATGGTGCCAAGTGTGTAATAGGAGCTGAATAAATTAGTTTCCTCCCTTCTTTCTTCTTAAAAGTAGTTGAGGGAGGAGAGAATCTCAGGTAAAGTTACCATTTAAATTGAATGTAAATCCAAGAGAGAAAAATTAAGAAAGGAAGGAGCTCGGCAACCTACAGTTTGATAAAGGGACATGGCCTAGTGCCTTGTACATTTTTGGAATTTAATAAATATGTATTAATTTTCAATTACTTGAAAATGTTGGATAAGGGAGTTAATATAATATTTGAGTCATAAAACAAAAACAAATTAAATTTAGAGAAAAATTCAAAGATTTAAAATTTTATTGTTGTAGTAAAGTAGATCAGGTAATGAAAAAATACTGTGGTGATGAACCCACCATTTTTACACTAAGTCATTTTAGTAAAGCATTAAAAGTATCTTTTCCCAATCTTATTATTTATACTTATTCTATAATTTATAACCCAAATGTGTTCTTTATTCTTTTAAAGTGTTTTCACACATTATACTATTGACACTTCTATGTATGTACTATGTATATTAATATTTTATTAATAATAATAGATGTGAGAAAACTGAAGGCAATATAATTAAGTGACTAGCATAGTTAGTCATAGTTAATAAGTGATAATCAGACCAGATCTTAAGATAACTGGTATTTTTTTATTTGTTTTTATGCTATTATTTATGACAAAGACAACTGTATTAGGATCCAGTGTATTTTAGGCATTTTTCTTTTCTCTCTTACCTCCTATGAAACATTTTAATTCTTATTCTTATAAGTTTGGACTTTTATAAAAAGAAAGAATGGTTTTCCCAAAGCCACATTAATGACCTTAATAATTCTGAAGCAGATTATATGTAATCACTAAACTCCCTTGCTTGAGCTGATATACAGTGACAGCAGTTGTTGCCATGGCAGTTGGATAAAATCATCCAAAGGAAATTTTTCTTGGTGTAGACAGTTAGAATAGGTGACCCAGATACTTTTTTTTGAGGTTTATGAGTAACTAAATTTTTTAAAATTTACATATGTTAGAGGGCCTTTTTAAATATGCTTTAAACATCTGGAGGTTTCCACATAAAGAAATTCAGCTGGACCAAACATATGCAAATCAACGCTCATTTAGTTTTATATATATATGATATATTTGTATACTATCTTGTCAATTTTGTGAAATTGTTGAGAAACAAGTCTTTTGGAAGAAATGTGGTACATGTGCCTATCATTGTTTGATTATCACATAAGGGACAGTTATAGGATATACTTTGGAGTAGTAATTTTGGAACTATTTTAGATGCAGCACCTTTTTTCAAATATTTAGATATTCAGAGCCCTTTTCTTTCTGGCTCTTTTTGTGTGTATGTGAATTTATATTCATATGTGTGTATAAAAAATATATTTCCTCCATATAAGAGTGTGTGTGTGTGTGTGTGTGTGTGTGTGTGTGTGTGTGTGTGTACACACATACACATATGACAAAAATGGAGCTGCTCTTGTTGGATAAACTGGAGTGAGGGAGCCAGGCATTGTTAGTAATTGTACCTGTTCATACTACCCCCTCAATATCTAGAAACCTCTCTACCACCTTTGGCTCCTTACCACTTCTTTAGAGGTTCAAATAAGAAAAGAGGAGTCTTTTAATTTAAAGGATAAGCTTAACGGAAATAATTAGTTACCTTAGTAAGAATTTTTTTTTGAAATAATACAGAAATTAAGTATATATATATATAAATACTTTTACTATCAAAAGATAAAACATATTTATTAGTATCTCTTATCTAGATTTGCTTAGATATTTTTCAAAGCATCTTCCTAAAATTTATTTCTAAAATGTTGGCTTTTTCTTTTTAAAAAATCTTATAATTAAAAACAAAAAACAAAAAACAAAAAAAACCCTCAAAACCAATACGAGGAAAGTATCTTGATTAATTTGTGAATAGTTTATAGTTTATGGTTGGATTTATTTTGTGAGATTACATTCTTGAATTAGTAAGAGATTGCTCTTTTGTTATTATAAAGCACCAAATATTGATATTTTATTTTTAAACCATTTTTTTGTATAGAACACTTCCTATGTTTTTTTAAAAGATTAAATTACATACTTATTTTAATTTAAAAACTAAGTGATGTACAAAAGAAAAACCCACCCAATCTCCGTTTGAAATTTATGTGTAAATTTTTGGTTATGTCTTGGATATGAGTAAACAAACATTGTTTCTTCCCTTTCCTCATTGAAGTTCTAGGTTTATAGCTAGGTTTATGACGTTTTGTAACTGTTTTTCCTAACCAGTAGAAACAAATTCTGGATTGGTCTCTATTTTTAATTACTGATTAGCTTTTCCTCCAAATAAGTGTGGATATTTGACAGTTGTTGGATAGATCTATGATGAAAATTTAGAGTAAGTCCTCTTTCTAAACATGCCTAAATTGTCAAATATTCATGCCATCAGTGCTAATGAAATAAAAAATGTTAAGCTAAAGTAATACCTTTCTAGCTTTTAATGCATTAATTATAAAAGCTAACCATCATGGTTTACAAGTAAGCATATATATTTTTATTTTAAGGGATTTTAAATACTTCATTTGTTTACTCATAATATGTGAAGTAGTAAAAAAAAGAAAGTGTGGTTCTAGGCTTTACCACTTACTGAAACCTAGTTTCATAACTTTTGAGGAAAAAAGTATAACTTTTCTCAGAGGGATTGTGTTGTATAGATTAGATATGATGTTTTCTACTTAAGAAGCTATAATGTGCTCTTGGCAAAATAGAATCAACAGGGGTTATAGTCTGAGCCCTGGAATCTTTTTAAAGTCCTTGGAGGCGAGTAAAATACACCTTAAAGACTAAAGAAAATGCTTTGCCCTCTGAGAATTATCTTGTCTATATGCAAAGTGAATTATGACCAAGATATGAAAAGTCACTGATAAAGCCAGTATTTATCTAGGTCTATAGTTTATAGTGTTTTTAATTTATTAACATATCTTAAAAAAGTGTGTGCCCCTTAGAAGTTGCTGACGTGGCTTTGTGCTGTTAAAGCTCAGAGAGAGTCTGAGACAAACACCGGAATTGGCAGTGCATGAAGAAAGGAAATTTAATTCAGAAAAGTGAATAATTTGGATCTCTTGTTAAGGGGATGCCTGTGGTGAGAAGGCTATTTCAGACCATTAACATGTCCTATACATCAGGCTCCCTGGTTTTAGTTCTTGGTGCCAAGCATGGTTCTAATAAGGAATACAGTAGACTATATCATAGTTTTGGTAATTGTACTTATTGTAAATTAATAATTAGCCACTCTTGTAGGTCATATACATAGTGTATCAGTCTGCCAGGGATGCCATAACAAAATACCACAAACCGGGTGGCTTAAACAACAGACATTTACTTGTCACAGTTTTGGAGCCTGGGAAGTTCAAGATCAAGATACCAGCAAATTCAGTTTCGGACGAGGGCTCTCCTCCTGGCTGTAGATGACTGCTTTCTCACTATGTTCTTACATGGCCTTTCTTCAGTGTGTGCGCTCAGAGAAAGTAGGTGAGCTCTCTTATAAGTGGTTTCTCTTCTTTTAAGGATACTAATTCTATAAGATCAGGGCTCTACCCTTATGGCCTCATTTAATCTTAATTACTTCCTTAGAGGCCCCATCCAGATACAGCCACACTGGGGATTAGGGCCTCAATGTGTGAATTGGGGTCAGGGGTGGCGGGGCCGGGGGAGGGGGCGGAGGGGGGGACACAAACATTCAGTCCATAAGACTTGGTTACTCTGTATCTGCCCCTGAGAGATAGACGTCTCTTACACTTTTTTGATCAAAGTAGGTTTTTGGAACTTATGTTGCTATGAGAGTACAGTGGTAGCAAACTCACTAAGCATGTTATCCTTTGCTCTTTGGGAGCTATTCTGCATCCCGCGTGACATACTTGGACCTTGTACGGCTGAGAAAGCCAGCAATTAAGCTATTTCTATAATTTCAGTTCTTGACTCTGGCACATCTAACTTTGTGGACTTCAGTCTATTTCTCTGTAAAATGGCAGTGATAATCGCTCCACAGAGTTGTTATTGGTCATGATTCTTTAAGGGAAAACTATAAAATAAGATGCCAAGATTAGTTATTTTTATAAAGATATACAGTGTTATTTTAATTATTTGCAAAACTTAAGGATTTGAAACCAGATCTTCTAATTCTAAGTTTAGGAATCTATAAGTAGCCAAACATGCCAATTTTTCCAGAATAATTATAATTCTATATGGGCAAATACTTTGCAGGAAATCCCAGCAAGTTTTATTTGCACCATCTCATGCAAATAAATCAAGTACAGTGCTTTGTTTTGTGAATTATATCTAAACTTAGCTGTTGTTGATTGCTGCCCAAAATAAAAGATTTTGCTTAGTGATATGTCTAGAGGTTACAGAATAACCCAAGACTGGAAAACTATATCTCTTAGCCCAGCCACTTTATATATTACATATTGAAAAGTATATAAAATGTTAAAAAAAAAAAATCCCATATTGGCTTACCAGCTGGCATTTTTATAGAGAGAAAATTGATTTAAGTAAATATCTAAGGCTGGATGGAGATGGAGAGGGAAGGAGAGAAAAGCTTTAGATTATTACAGGGGTGGGAGGATGTTATTTACACTACCTCGGGAATAACAATGGTGTAAGGGGTAGAAAGGTAGAGAGTGTGAGAGTGAGAGTGAGACAGATTATATAATGAAAAATTCTATTCTGATGCTAATTGTATTTTGTAGGAAGATTGATGCTGCCTCTTTTCCCTCCTCTCAATTTGCTACCTTGAAGTATCAGACACCTTTAGCTTTTCGGTTCTACAAAAGCATAGAAGTTCACTCAAACTTGGAGCATTTACTCACACTGACTATGGCTTTATGGTGTCTGTCATAGGTAGGAAATATTTAAGTGCATCTTCTTCAGTCCTACAGAGTTTTAGGCTGATACCTTAGAAAACGGAGCTGAGTTCTCACTTGATAAAAAGATTTACTTCCGGTGTTCTGTATCGTGAAACCATGCCTCAAGGGTGTCTTCTCCTGTAGCTGCAGCCCTAGCCAAGCCAGAAGCCATGGAGAGGAGGGGAACAGGGACTTGTGCTTCTGAGATTAAAATTAAAAGTGATAACTTAACTCCCTCATCTGAAATAGTGAAGCTTTGGGTCATTAACTCCCCATCCTATTTAATATTTTGAAAAAGTTATTTAATAATATTTCAATGTTATTCTTGTAAACATTTGAATAATACATGGATAGCATTAGCATGAGAGGACATGTTTAATAATTTTATGTAATTTAATCAAATTTATGTTTTTTTGCTCTTATAAAATTTGTAAAATTTAAACTATGTAAAATTATGGCACTATTGTAGCCTTCATTGAGATTTATAATAATGTGAATTAGTATATATGACTGTTTTGTATTCATGTTTTCTTTTAATATATAATGAAAATATTTAAGTAATAAATGAGTTAAGATCAAGACAAAGTCATATAATCTTAATTCATCTAACAGCTGCCTCTTGCTACCTATTTATTTCATTTTTAAAGTACTTTACAAGTGAAAAAAACCTTGGCATTAAACGCCATTTCTTAGAAATCAGGAAATTCCTAAGTTATACTTCCTCTAGTGGCCATATTTCAACATTATTTCTGTAAGTGTAGTAACTTTCAGTTTTCCTGTTATATATACCTTTCAAATGCTGTATAAGCCAATGTAAGCAGGTTAATATTAATGGAGTAGAAACTTTGGAATTTCCTGACATTTAACATTTTAACTTTTTACTTTGCTTTGGCGAACTGGATCATGCAAATTTATATAATTAGTATAGATATATTATGTTCAAAGAAATAGTGATTATTTCAGCCATCACACTGTGAATAGCTTTTTTTTTTTTTTTTTTTTTTTAAGACTAATTTTCATCCTAGATAATGAAGTACTTGGTGTTTGCCCTTTACTTTTGGTAGCTTTCAATTTCTATCTCTCTAGCTATGATCAGAAGTCATTCCAAAAGTTCCAGTTGGTTCTTTATTTTCAGTAGAGGAGTGATAGTTTCATAAATCATCCACTTCCTGTAGATATATTTGTACAAATACAAATAGAATTGCATGTGCTATCTAAAGAAGCCAAAGCATTGGGTATTGATATCCTTGTCAATGCATTTTTGAACTGTTCCCTTCCCCCCGCCCCCCCAGAATTCATTTATCCCTTCATTTAACAAACATCTGTTGAAAGTATGTCATGGGCCAGGCACTTCTAGGTATTAGGAATATGGTAGTAATCAAAGTGAAGACCTATCTTCTTAGGTAATTTCATTTTAGTAGGTAGAGAAAGAACATAAACAGATCAAATAAGTGTATACTCTTTTAGGTAGTGATAAATGCTATGAAGAAAAACTAAGTGGAGTGTGGAAACAGAGAATAATAATGGGGTACTGGTTTAGATAGAGTGGTCAGGATAGTACTTTACCTTTCTCTCTGGTAAGGTAATATCTAACTGGAGACCTTAAAGACGTGTGTATCTTGAGGAAGAACAATCTAGTAAGCAAGAATAACAAGTGCAAAGGCCTTGAGATGGAAGGGTGCTTGCAGTATTCCCAGAATAGCAAGGAGGCTACTGTAGCAGGAGTAGAGTGTCCATGGGAAGAGAGTTTCAGATGATAACGTGAGTGAGTAATAATGGGGGCGAGAGGACATGAAATCCTACAGTGCCTAATAGGCCTTGGTAAAACTTTGAATTTTACTCTGAGTGGATAATTATGAGCAGGAGAGATGCATGATCTGAATTCTAGTCTACAAAGATTACTGTGGCTACTGGTCAGAGAGTAGATTACAGGGGAGCAATGGTAGAAGCAGAATGACCAATTAGATTATTACAGTAATTCAGTCAAGAGATTATAGTGGTTTAGACCAGAATGACGGTGGTAGAGGTGGTAAACAGGGGATTCTGGAATACTTTGAAGGTAAGGATGGTGGGCTTGTTTGTTAGCTATAAAGTATGAGAGAAAATGAGTCACTGAGTAATTAAGATGCCAGAGTTTACCTGGATAACTTAATGTTGCTCTCACTTGCTATGTTAACAGAAACCCTTTCCTAACCATTCCAGTTACCCCCAGAATAGTAGCTACTGGGACACAATGTTTATCAAAACTAGCAATCTTCCTTTAAGTCTGTTGATGTGTCCCATTTTAACTTCTCTATAAAGAAATGGTAAATGTTTATTAAATGTTTGAAATTCTTTTAAACAATTCAAAATTTTTTCTTTTTAATAATTTATTTTATGGCAATATGATAAAATACAGCCTGGTGACTGGAAGAAATGGAGAACTAGTTTGCTGAGAACAAGTCTGTTTTGCTCATTTCAGTCTCTCATAACAATTTCACTTCCGTCAGGCCTCTCTCCTTTTAATGTTACCATTCAGAGGAGATTTCTCTTACCGCCCCATTAAAATACTTCCCCATACTTTCTATCTCCTTACCTTGTTTGGTTTCCATTGAATTTATCATCATCTGACATATATCTGTCTCTTATTTTTTAGTGTCTGTTTCACCCCCATGGAAATACAAACCCTGTAAGGATAGTGGCATTTTTTTTCACTGCTTTAGTTCCAGGGGCTAGAACAATAAACGTATAGTAGTTACTCAGTAAATAACTATGTATGAATTTAATGAATGGTTTTAAGTGGATGGCCTTATATGAAAACACAGCATAGTACATGGCATAGAATAGGTGTTTTTAAATGGCAGCATTAAAGGAAAATAAGCATCCTTGTGCATTGTTGGTGGGGTTGTAAAACAGTGCAGCCACTGTGGAAAATGGTATTGTGATTTTTTAAAAATTAAACATAGAATTACCATATGATCCAGCAGTCCCCTTCTGTGTATGTGCTCCAAGGAAGTGAAAGCAGAAACTAGAGTATCTGTACACCATGTTCATAGCAGCATTTTCACAATAGGCAAAAGGTGGAGGCAACCCAAGTGTTTTTTGATAGATAAATGGATAAAAATATAGTACATATACACAATGGTATATCATTCAGCCTTAAAAAGGAATGAAAATTCTGACACATTCTATAATATGGATTAACCTTGAAGACATTATGCTAAGTAAAACAAGCCAGTCACAAAAGGACAAATATTATATGATTCCACTTATATGAGGTGCCTAGAGTAGTCATATTCATAGAGACAGAAAAGTAAATGGTGGTTGCCAGGGCTAGGGGAAAAAGGGTTATTGTTTAATAGGTACAGAATTTCACTTGGGGAAGATGAAAAAGTTCTGGAGATGAATAGTGGTGATTGTTGCACAATAATGTCAGTGTGCTTAATGCCACAGAACTGTTCACTTGAAAATAGTTAACATAGTGAATTTTATAGTCTATTTTACTACTACTACTACTACAATAACAACAACAACAACAACAACAACAACAACAGAAAGAAAAGTGAACTTGATAGCAGGCTGTTCCAAGTTTGAATCTCACCTTGGCCTTGTCAGCTTTCTAGACTTTTTCACAGTTCTACTTTAGGCTTTAACCAATAGAACCCGAAGTATTTAATGTAACATTCATCGAATTGGGAACTTGCCAGTATTATTCTGAAGCCTTTAATTTTATATTTCCTCATTTCTAGGTTCTTATTAATCTCAATTTTATTTATGATTATTTTCCAATAAGTTTTTTTACTTTATTATATATCTCAAATACCTATTCTAAAGCCTTAAATTATATTTTCTAATGTTTAGTTCCTATAAGGTTGTATTCTTAATAGATAGTTTACTTTCATTTTTTCATTTTATTATTTGTAAAAGCATTGTTTAGTTGTCCTCATGTTATTCATTCTCAAGTAATAAGCTATTTATTTTTGACTGCTGTTGTCAGTATTTCTCTGGGCCCAATCAGGAGACAGAAACCACAAAGTAATTTAAACAGGGGAAGTTTAATATAAAGAATTATTAAGCTGTAATAGATGAGTAACTGTAAAAGTATAAAGAGAACTGTAATAGATACCCTCTGGATGAAAGAGAGTATTCAAGGAAGAACAGCTCAGAGGAAGGAACCCCTCCCCAAAGTTGGAGTTCAGACCTTTTGAGAGAAGGTGTGATTGCAGCCTACTGTATGATGGAGAAATTTGCCTGGTTGCTGGGGCCAGAGTTGGTACACAGTCGCTGTGCGCAAGCAAGAAACAACCCTTTGGGACATAGTCAGGCTGAGGCTGGTAGGTGGGTATGCAGAAGTAGTCAGGGTGCCACTGACTGGCAGCATGAGGCCTAGAGTGCACAGTGTCTGTGTTGGGAGAGCCACAATGAGGTGATCAGCATCCTAGGAATAAAGACTGCTGATGGAGATGAAGAACCTGGGAGGGGTTGATGGTATTAGGTGGAGCAGAAAAAGTTGGGACATTTGGAATGGGGTATGAGAAAAGAAAGACAGAGACTTAAGAGAGAACTTTATTTTTCTCTCTCCTTTAATCCTCATGTATTTAAAATACATGCCAACTTACTGTAAATGCTTTTATCCATTAATGTCTTCATCCCAGCCTCATTGCTTTAGCTTAGGCTTTCATCATCTTCATCCTATGGGACTGCAATCTTTTCCTGATTCATCATCCTGCTTTGAGAATCTTCCTCTTTTAATCTAGTATCATTTTTCTAAAATAAAGACCTGACATGACATTTGGCTGCCTAAAATTCTTTAGTGACCGCCTACTGCTGAGTACCTACAAACTTCTAGAGTGGCCCTCTAGGTCAAACCTCTGCCCTCTACCACTCACCCTAGACACCTTCTTTATTGAATTTCTCAAAGATCTTCAAACATCATTTTATTCATCTTTGCATGTTTTGTACCCTCTACTGTCTTTTTCTCACCTTGCCATCTCAAAAATATCTACTCAATCTTTAAAACTTAAATGCCACCTGTTCTTTCCCTCTGCCCAAGCCTTCCTCAGTGCTAGGTGGCTATTTTACTTTTAACATACTTCTATTTGTTTACGTGTGTCTCATTCTACAATGAAGTTGAGATTTTTTTTTTTTACCACCTCATATCTTGGTTCATTCAGGCTGCTATAATGAAATACTAATGACTAGGTGGCTTCTAAATAGCCAAAATTTATTGCTCGCAGTTCCAGAGGATGAAGTCCGAGATAAGGGTACCAGCATGGCCTGATGAGGGCCTTTTTCTGAGTCTCAGACTTTTCATTATACCTTCCCAGGGTGAAAGCGGCTAGGAATCTCCCTGGAGCCTCTTTTATAAGGCATTAATCCCATTCATGAGTGTTCCATCCTCGTGACTTAAGTATTTCTGAAAGTCTCTATCTACCGATACTATAAAATTTGGGGGTTAAGATTTCACTATATGACTTTGGGGGTGGGTGACACAAACATTCAGGCCATGGCGCCTTTTTCATCTTTTGTCCTTGGTATTTAATGTACCACAGGCACATAGTGGTTGTTAAATGGATAAATGAATAAATTTGTCCATTTAGACTGGCTTTAATAATTTTTTACTCAAATAACATGATCACCTGCCATAACTTAAAGAAAAAAGGGTTCAGAGGGATATACACTAGAAGTGTGAAGTATTGGGGTTCTGTGAGCTTTATATTTATATAAAAAAAATAATGCCTTAATTTCTGTAATTTTTTTTCCTAATGTTTAAATGTATATTGCTATGTGATAGGTAGAGTAAGTTAGAGATAAGGAAAAGTGAGGTGAAAATGAGCCAGTTGCTTAAATGAATGGTGGAATTGCAATTAGAAACCCTTTTTTGATTATTTTCCTTTAATCTTTCTAGTATTAAAAATCAAATACACAAATATTTATTTATTGAGCCCCTTCAGTGTCATATTGTATTAGATCTGTGATTCTAGGTTCTCTTCTACATCTAAGATTCTGTGATTATTTTAAGCCTTAAATAAAATTTATTTAAATATTTTTATGAAGTGGGTGGTTAGGTTAAATATTTGAATTTATTCTAAAATTGTAAAATGATCACATATTAAATAAAGTGTAATAAATTTATATGCAATGAATACTATTCTGTACTCCCTGATATCAAAAATGTATCTTTTTATATGCCTGGTCATGCTTATGTTCACTCACATACATATGTGTGCACATTTGTAGTTTCTAAAATTAGCACATAAATTTATAATTTTTAAAAATTTGGATAATGCTGCTCTTTTTTGAGATTCTGTCTCTGAAAAGAAAGATCTTACCATTCTAACTCCTGAGAAGCACTTAAAATTATAGTATCAGGAAATATATCCTCTTTGGCAGTTTGTTTTCTAGCCTAGATAAGGTCTTTTGCAGTTGATTCTGCTTTTGCTAGTAACCGTAAGGAAAATTAGTTTGATAATAAGATTTTAACACAAAGTTTGATGCTGTGACATATTCTCAGGAGTGGCTGATGAAAATAGCCACTAGAATGTATTCATAGAAACATCTTCCATTCCAAAGAGTCAGAAAACATAATATACACCTTAATCATTTAGTTGCATTAGCTATATATTTTTTTTACATTTTATATATTTATAATGCACGTGGACCAGAGACATATGGATTTCAGATACTCTATTTTAAAGGGATACAAAGTAACCATGTTTTTAAATGTAATTCATCATGCTTCTGGCCCATGTTTATCTATATAATTTTATGATGCATAACCAAAATAAAATAGCCAAAAGAGAACTGACAAAAAATAAACAGTATTTTTCTATAGAAGTTCCTGTAAGGGCTGAGCTAGAATTTGAATAATTTTCTTAAATACTGATTATAACTAGGCATTAGCAAATATATTCCTTTGGACTTCCTAAAAAGAAATTCTCAGATATAGGTTTATCTTTTGCTACTTAATTGAAAACAAAAGAAAAGGAAAAATTAAAAAAGAAAAAAACCAAACTACTCCCATACCCTAATTTTATGACATTGAATATTATGGGATTATTTTAAAGTTTTATTACTTAAAAGCATATTGCTTTATTTATCTCGCTTGATATAAACAGAGGAGTTGTCAGAGTTAATCAGATGCAGGTATTTATTAAGGATCTACTTATCAAACACTATGCTCTGTCTTGTTGAGTTTGCAAAAATGAATACTACATAACTTTTATCCTCAGGAAGTTTATAAACTAGTAAAAAAATTAAATATACGTAAAATCTTAAATATATGATTAACTGTTCAAGTATTAAGACAATAAGTAGTGTAAGAGCAAAAGTTTTAATTTTAAAACCCAAAGATTTTAGAGACAGTCTAATTCAGTATCTCATTTTACTGATGAGGAAACAAAAGTTCTTTACGTCAAAAATCTGCCCAGTGTCACACTACTGGATAATGTCAGAACCAGAGTTAAAACTCAGGTTTCTGACTTTAGCTTAGTACTTTCTGTTTGTAAGCACCCATGAGCCTATATGGAGTGGGCTTGATTCAAGACATATGGAAGAAATGAGATATTGAAGAGTATGTATAGATGGTGGGGAGAAGTACTAGTATTCTATGAAGGCAAGGGCTTAGAAGACTTGGGGAAGAACAAAGGGAAGGACCTAATGAGAATAGAAGGAATATAGTAAGAATTTTTAGTAACCTGGGATTAAGGAGATCCTTCCAAACCAGGTAGATTTTATGTTGTAGGCACTAGAGTGCTTTTATAGATTTCTCAAACAGAATGACTTGATAAAAATTGTATTTTGGGAAGAATAATTTGTGGTGGTGAACATGAAGGATTGAAGTAGGTAATACCGGGAGCTAGAAGACAGGGTAGGTTGGGTTGTCAGATTGCGGTAATCAGAATGAAGTAGAAAATTCAAACCCACAAGGCATTTCCTTGGGGGATGGGATATGAAACACAAGAACTAGATTGTTGTTTTCTATAGAGAATGAAGGGAAGAAGCTCGTAGAATAGCATTTCCATGAACAAATAAATAACTTGGATGACAACTATGATGAATTTAGAGGTTTTTTTGCATGAAATTAAGATTAAGTTGTAAATTTTGGAAATCATCTGTGCAGAATTTAGGAATATTATTAGGTCATCAAACTAAATATATCCCTTTAGGGATTAGGAAATAAAGTACTAAAGTGAAAGGACCAAAATATAAATTTTAGAATCTCGTCTGTATGATATGTTAAAATTGTTAGGATATATGAGCTTACTACAGAAATAGGGGTTGTAAAGGCATAGAAGAGATAGTCTTGGATGTTACAGTTGAAGGGGAGAGGAAGACGGGAGGAGCTAAAAAGCAGACAGAATAAACTACAAATGTAAGTGTGGCGGGAAAATAGTTAAAAGCACCGTGGATGTTGGTCCCACACAAACCTATGGTGAAGTCTATCATCTACTTCCAGTTAGCTTTGTTATATTAGATAAATCATCTTTTTAATTCATTTTTTTGGTTTAATTTTTTTAATTAAAAAAATTTCTATTACAGCTGACATTTATTATTATATTAGTGTCATTTGTATAGCATAGTGTAGGCATTTGTATACCTTACAAAAGAATCCCTCTGATAATCTTGCACCCACCTGACACCATATATAGTTATTACAGTAGTATTGACTATATTCCCTAAACCGTACTTTGACATCCCTGTGACTATTTTGTAACTTCATAATTCTTTCACTTTTTTCACCCATCCACCCAGTCCCCCTCCTACCTGGCAACAGTTTGTTATCTGTATCTATGAGTTTGTTTCTGTTTTGTTTATTTTGTATTTTAGATTCCCCATATAAGTTACAGAGGTTAAAAGGCAAAAATAGGAAGATCATGTATAATTACAACAGGAAATTAAGGGATACACACAAACACACACATACAGAAGATGTAAAAAATAATGACAAAACCATAAATATAAAGAGAGTAAGTAAAAATGGTGGTGATTTTAGAATGTGTTTGAACTTAAGTAACCAAATTTAAAATAGACTGCTATAAACATAGCTTGGTATATATGAAGCATGTGGTAACCACAAACAAAAAATCTACGTGAGATATACAAGAAATAAAGAGAAAAGAATCTAAACACAACACTACAAAAAGCCATCAATATACAAAAGAAGAAAGCAAGACAATAAAAGGAACAGAGAAGAATTACAAATACAATCAGAAAACAATTATTAAAATGGCAATAACTACACATCTATCAATAATTACTTTAAATGTAAATGAATTAAATGCATCAGTCAAAAGATGAATGGACAGTGAAGAAGTGGTACGTATATACAATAGAATATTACTTGGCTGTAAAAAAGAATGAATCTTACCATTTGTGCCAACATAGATGGACCTAGAAGGTATTATGCTAAGTGAAATGTCAGACAGAGAAAGTCATCTTTTTTAAACACTCAGTTTTTTTCGTATGTAAAATAGAATACCTGCATGTTAAATAAGGATTACTCAGAGCATTAAATAAAGCCAGTAAAGAGCTTAGCTCAGTACTTGACGCATAGGTACATTCGATAAATTTTATAAGATAAATAAAACCATAGACTCTACAAAGAATAAAGAAATGACACTGGCTTTGAAAAACAAAACAAAACAAAAAGGAAACTGATGGTTAACATCTGCAAGATGGGTTTTAGGTAAAGTAGTGGAGTCCTAATGCAGTTGAATTTGATGCACATTTATATGCAGGTTGTACAGTGGTGACTCAGCTTTGAAGTAGAATTAAGAAGATTCCAATTCAAAGAATAAAAATTAAGGAAGCTTTCTTTTTGTTTTTGATATTAAAAGGATTACTACTGAGTGCTAATGAAGGCGTACTATAAATGTATTAACATTTAACTAAAAATAGGATTTTAGGTTTTCATTTGAGAGTTTCTCATATTTTTGGACAATCAGTAATGAAGTTTTTGCATTTTAATTTATGGTTAATTATCAGTTGTACCTATTGTGTACACTTAGACTATTAGAGTATCTCTGTACATTTTTGTTATATGTATCATTTTTGATTGGAAGGCTACTTATATTCAGGTTTATGAAAACCACTATGGATGCTGTTTAAATCTAATAGCAATAATGTATCTGAATTTATTATTGCCAGTGCTCCATTGCTTAGAATGTATTTTTTAACATGTACACCAGACTTGTCCTCCAATTAAGTTATTCATTTATCTTTTGTTTAGGCCCTAGGCTACTGAAACAGTAAAATATAAGAAACAGGAATTTTTTTCAAGTTCCATTTTTTTTTCTGCATTATTCTTGGAATAATGGATTTACTTTTTCATACAAGACTCTAACGGTGCTCACATTTTTAATAATACTTGCCTAAATGAGAGTATAACTTATTGTGACATTTTATATTAACAATTAATTTATAAATGTTTTAGAAATCATTAGCTTTTATCTTTTTGTGGCCTCTAACTTTAAAGTTTGTTTGAAAAACAAATGTAGTAAAACTAAAATAAAAAGAAGAGAATTTGTGGCTAAAAAAATGAGTTTCTAAAAAACTTTTCATAACATCAGTGCTTTGGATTTGGGGATGTTTGAAGGGGGCTTATATATTATAGTACGCTATCAGTAACTGACTGTATTTTTATTCTCGTTATTGTAAAGAAATTTTTTTGTTGTCATTTTGAGCAGAAAATGGAGAAATGTTTTTTTAAAAATCTTTATTATTTTGGCCACACATCCATTGTAATCACAAATTAATTTTATTTCTCAGGCATACTTCTCTGTTGGATAAATTAAGATCTTTGGAAACATATTAACTAGTGTGTGGGTGTATGGTCTGTGGATATTAAATATGTGACTTCTAAAAAGTGACTTATGCCTAGGGATATTTGTTTACAGAGTCTTTCTTATAAACCAAGATTTATATCTCTCATCTTCTGAAATTGTATGAAATAGTAATATAAAGTATATTACAACTAAACTGGTGATTTAAGTAATGTGAAAAAAATTAGTAGGACTTAGAGTAGTTTAAACCTATGTACAGTATGTATTACTTAAGTCACATATTTAAAAAGCATAAAGCATAGTTAATGAAAATCCACATAAAGAAAGAAGGAAATAATGGGATGTCTATTCAGTTGAATTCAACAAACATTTTTAGAGAACCATTATTTTGAAAAAGCACTGTGATCCTGATGGTGCAGGTCCAGGGACCATACTTTGAGAACCACTGTTAAAGATCTTGGTAAACCCACTTGAAGTCATCAAGATGAGAATGAAAAGGAAGATGTTTTAATTTAAGAAAATGATCTTTAACTTCTAGCATCCATGGTCTTCTTTACCACAGTAGAAGTGTGTTTTTCGTCATCTGAATTTTCCAGCATATTTATTCAATAAATATTTACTAAACATCTAATATGTGCTAGGCATATTTAGAGCTGGAGATAAAGAGTAAGACACACATAGCGCCTGCCCTCTTGGAGTTTACATTCTCCTGAGGGCCATATTTGGACAAAAACAGGTAAACAGACATATTAATATAGTTGCCAGTTGAAGTATGTTATTTGAAGAGCACCAACAAATTTAAGAAGATCAAAGAGCAACTGTGATCGTTTCAGTGGTCTCTGAAGAGATGACATTGTAGTTAAAACCTAAAAAAGAGAAGAAACTAGGTCTGTTAAAAGGAGGAAGGAGTAGCATTATTTTGGTAGAGATGAATATACACATAGATCCTGAAGCAAGATAAAAAATATTTATTCTAAGAACTGAAAGCAGGCTTGCCAGTTTGTTAATGGGAGAATAGAGGGGAGAAATTAAGGTCAATCCTTAGGCTTCTGATTTACGTAAATGGATGAACTGTTGTTTATGGAAATAGGGAAGAGCTGTGTCTGTGTGTGTGTGTGTGTGTGTGTGTGTGTGTGTGTGCGTGTAAAGTCAGGAAGCTCAACTGTGTTTTGAGAGTTTAGTCAAAAAAGCTGTCAGTTGAAGTGATTAAAATTGTTACTATATCGATTACACAAAATAAAAACTTTATTGCTAAAAAAGTTTAGGAGATCCCTCAGAAGGTAATAAAATTTAAGGAAATAAAACAGTATTCTAGGGAAAACATTAAGGCTATCAAGGATTAAGAGAAAAGCAATTCATTTTGGTGGGTTTAAAGTAATATTGACACCCACAAAGATTAAAAGTTCTAGTTAAGTGAAAAGGGATTAAAATTTTAGCCAACTGGAAAAAGGCAGATTGTCCAAAAGATAAGTGAAAATAATAAATTAATACATGATCATAAAGACATTGTTGGTGAGAGAGGGCATTGGCTTATCAGAGAATGTAGAAAATAAGTACCATGAACACAGAATATCTAACATTATAGTTCAAATACAAAATGTTATTATTTATAGGGAATACTAAAGGGTGACAAAAATGAAAGAGAAAAAAAGAGTTTCTAGAGGATCTAAAACCTAAAGATCTTAGCAAACTCCTCGAGAATGAAATTTAAATGACTGAAGTGGTTTTAAAAATCTGAGTTTAGCTAGCTCATGTCCTAGAATTTCAATGACTACATAAAATGTGAACTCATTAAAATGAAAGTCAGTCTTGTTTTTATTTTTAATGTGATATTTTCCAGTTCTCCAAGGGACTATTGGAAGGATTTAAATAATCCATATGAAAGTGAATTATAGGCCTTGAAATTAATAAGGATAGAGACTTTCTAAGTAGTATTCAGTTTAAACTGTGACTTTCTTTCAAAAGAAAGCTCTGTTCTGAGAGAATGTTGTTTCTTTACATCTGAAAGAAAGAAATAGACCATTTCTGTTTTTGTTCACCAGTATGTTTACCATTCACCAGTATGTTGACCATACTTATCAGCACAGTGCCAGACACATAGTAGGCATTTAGTAAATATTTGAATGAATAATATGAATTTTACATTGAATTTCGGTTTTTGTGGAAAGCTGATAATCTACAAAGCAGTTCATTTGTGGTGCCTGAGATCTCTTTACCATTACTGCACTGAGTATTATACAGAATCAGAGCTATACCTAAGTAGTATTAGTAGAGTAGAATGTTTTTGAGATTATGTATTACAGAGGATACTGGTGTTATTTTAAGCCAACGATAAATTCCTTTTAGAATGTGTGTGGTGGATTTTAATTTTTTTGATCAGTCTCCTGTTGTTCCTAAATTCCAAATACTAAAGCATTGAGTTCATGATGCTTTTGAGACAAATACTATCATGACAATTGAAAAAAGTTTTACGGATGACAGATGAGATATCCCAAGACCTCATTTTATTTGGTTTTATTTCTGGAAGTGTGGTAGCTTTACTTATTACTAGTCAAATGTAGAAAAATGACAAACATTTCTATCTGGCCATATTAGTTCTTTTGTATTCACTCTCTAATTATGTGTCCATGCTTTCTTTTTCTTAATTATGTATCTGACCTTTTTTTTCTGAAGTTCTTGATTAATATAAACTTTTCTTTAAAATAAATTGAATTGATTTGGGATCCTTTTTCATATGATCCTGTTATTCAGTGATTATTTTCTCAAATATTTGTTTCTACTGCCTTTGTTACTTTTATGTAAATACATTTTAATGGTTGCAGTTTCATCTCCAGCCAACCTTTCTGGGTTAATAATACTGGTTTACACTAACTACTAGGATAGAACCTCATCGATCATGTAGATTAGAATTAAGATGTAATGAACACTAAAGAAGCAACATCAACTTTTACTCTAGTGCAATGGAGAGAAGCATTATTTACCAAAAGAAAACAGATTGAGCAGAGATCTTGTTAAGAGTGATTATGTTATGCACTATTACTGTAAAACAATTATAATTCTCAAGGGTTGGGCTGTTTTTAATGTTATGAGAAAACATTTTATGAGATTTCAGCCAGAGAATTACATATATAAATAATAATAGAGGAACAGCATAAAATTTATGAACTTGGAGGCAATGTGATGTAATGGACTTTGGGGCTTTGGGATAATATTCTTTAAATCTTGACCCCTTCACTTATTAGTTTGTAACTGTGGGCAAGTTACTTGACCTCTCTGGGCTCCAGCTTCCTGTTTTGCAAAGTAGATATAATATGACTTCTTGAGAAGAATTTTGAGAGAATTGGACGTAATTACATACACAAATGTCGAATGTAACTTTTGGCCAATGCAGATTTTCTCTGAAGACAAGTAAATTCTAAGTTCCTAAGTATAGAAAAGTAGATGTGAAAAGTTTTTTCATAATTTGCTAGCGCATTGTGCCCGTAGGTCTCCATATTGTCTCAACCTAAGTGATTCACATGGATCCCAACAAGGATGTGTGTTTTAAGAAGGCGTGGAATTTTTACTTTTTTGTTTGCTTTGAACAAAAGGTCAATTTGGGCTCTGAGGTCCTAAGTGGCTGCTAAATATAAGGACATGGGAAGGAGGAGGCTGAGCAAATGGATTTTAACAGGCCCCTGGTCCTACTTCCAGCAGAACAATTACACTTTTCTGTTTTACCTTTTGTATTTCCACGAATGCTATTAATTGAACAAAAGAATCTCTGTCTTTAAAAAAGTTTGGAAAACCAAAAGTAGTCTCAAGCACTCTATTCTTTGATTCCCTTTCTTTTTTTTTTAAATTAAATTTATTGGCGTAACATCGGTTAATAACAAAAACATTTCAGACATACAATTCTATAATACATCTTCTATATATTGCATTGATGCTCTCCACTCAAAGGCTAGTCTCCTTCCATCCCCATATATTCGACCCCTTCTTCATCCTCTCCTCATTCACATTCCCCTCCTGTAACCACCATACCGTTGTCTGTGTCTATGAGTTGTTTGGTTGGTTGGTTTTAGTTTGTTTGCTCTCTGGTTCTGCTTTGCTTTCTCCTTGGCCTTTTTAAAGTTTGTGGAAATGGGTGTGAGCAGAGGGAAAGGAGAACTGCCAGGCCCTCTTGTTGATAGAGTTCTTAGCCAACAAAGCATCATGGAAGGATAAGGGTGCTATGCAAAAAGGGTACTATGCAAAAAGGGTACTCATGGTGGAAAAGTTCCTTGACCTCCTTAGCTCTAGCATTGCTCTCCAGTCACACAAAGCCATCATTTTGAGCCATCATCATAAATTTTCCGGACGTGGTTCCCTAGTGTAGCAGTTAGCATGTCTGCTTTACATGCAGAAGGTCCTGTGTTCACGCCCCAGTGGAGCCACGGTCCATGGTCTATGGCCATGCTACCCTGAACAGGCCAATGTCTGATCTCGGAAACTAAGCAGTGTCTGGCCTGGTTTGTACTTGGATAGAGACCACCTAGCAAGACCAGATGCTGTGGGCATAAATAATAATAATAAAAGAAAAGAAAAGAAATTTTCCAACTTTGAAATCTTATCTCTGATTGCTTCCTTTTATTTGCTTTTATTGAGATCTCTTTAGTTGATCCTTCTTATTTTCATTTTCTTCTTTATCCATTTTAGACTGATCCATCACTTCATGGATCCTTTCAGCCTCCTAAAGTTCTTTCCTCATTAGTCTTCTCTGTACCCATCAGCAAGGACTCTGACTCTGGGTGAATCTATCTGACTTTACTCTGCCATCAAGCAGTGTTGGAGAAAAATAACACACTGGGCTTATTTGTTACCTGTAATTTTCTGAGCTCTGAGTTCCATTACTTCCAGTTTATCTGAGTGACTTCTTTCTTCCCCATCTCATCTTCATTAACCTTCTCTCTGGGCCTCTTACCATCGTCATTTAAATATGCTCAAATGAATCCAAGCATCAAATGAAAGTAACAAGTGAATCCATTTGCCGTTTGAGGTACAACCCTCTCTCTCTCATTTTCTCACAAACTTTTTAAACAAGTTGTTTATTTTTATGATCTTTAGCCCACTCTAATACAATTTCTGCTTCTATTACTAAAACTGCGTTTGTAAATTTGTTTCATTTCCCTAATTAATAATGTTTAACAGCTTTCTTGTTACCTTGTGAGTCTCATATCCCCAGCTTTATATTCACACCATTCTTCTACTCCTTTAATATTCATACACACTTTTATCATTTCATCAAATATACTTAATTTTTTTTGCCTTTGAGTTTTTATATGTTCTATTTTTTCTACTTGGAAAATACTCTCCTTGACTTCCCCAGCTCCTTCAAACTTACTGTTCAGTTATCAGTGTCATCTCTTTAGAGAGATTTTCCCTGATCTGACCTGGCTTAGTCTTTTTCACAACACTTACCACATTTCTAATAATTTATTTCATGTCTTTCTTCCCATGTCTTTTAATGTTAGTTTCTAGGAAGTAAGGATCTCAGTGGTCTTAGGGCCTGATACTTTTAATAGCTCAAGAAATATTTGTTGAAGGAATGGCTGAATAAATGAACAACTTTATCTCTCTCTAGCTCAGTAGGCCAGTAATGTCATTGACCTTATGAGAATTTCTTTTCTTTGGCAGAGTAATAAGTTTTGAGTGGAGCTGAAACTAGAATTATTAAGTAGTGTTTCGTTAATACTGCCTTACAGCTACCCAGCATATATACTTTTTTTCTTATTGTCCTCTGCTTTTTGCTTTTTTAAAAAATAGAAGTATGTAATAATTTCAAACTTTTTTATTAGGAATAGTTGAGTATTTTGTTTCTTATGACATTTTGAATTAAATCACATATTTCCTGAGTACTATTTGGTATATGCCCCTAATTGAAAAATTAAAATGTAGATAAATGATTCAAATTTCTTTAAAAAAAAAAAAAACAACTTTAAAAATGGTGTAGGAATACATACATTCAAAAGAGAACCTAGGAATTCTTTTTTCTCTTTTCTACCTAAATATATTAGGTAGAATTCGTAATGCTCTAGTAAATAAATTGTTATAAAATCTTTACAATTAAGAACTACTTGGTGGCTAAAGTACAGCTAAAAATATAAGATAATTTAATGAGTATATAAAGGAGCAGATAGCAGTGACAGTAAATTTCTTCTGTAGAATTGCCATTTATACACAAAATATTAATAATATGTGCATTTAAATACAATCTATGTTATACATATATAGAGAGATTGCTACCATATTTTATGGATTGATAAATAGTGTTAGCATGGAATTCTAGAGATATTTTAGTGTTTAAAAGTAACCGTATATTATTTGCACAGCTACTTTATTGATGTAAAAAAAACCACTACATATGGGTATAATAAAGAAGAGTGACAGAATATGAGCTACCACTACAAAGTAGATAAAATGATCTCTTAATTACTTCATGAATTAACATTTATGTGTAAATATATTCCTAGCATGTTCCAATTCAAACTCACAACAGAAATGTAGAAATGAATGTAGTCTGTATTTAACTGAGTTGAGAAAACATATTGTGGTAATTAAATTCTGTCCTTTTAAAAAAAATAAAAGCTTTTTTATAAATAAAATTGCTGGCTTCCAAGTATTTGTACTTTAATTAAAACAATAACTGTATGTTGTAAGCCAAATTTTACTCTTAAATACTTCCTTTATTTCATATACTTTATTTTCTTTAAATTATAGCTCTGTGTCTTGGGTAGAATTTTAAGAGAATAATAATGAACTTTACTCTGCAATCACAGAAGCAGTTTGGTAATATAGGAGCCAAATAACAACTTTTCCCTCCACGTATATAGATTCATAGTCTGGACAGAAATCTTTAGGAGTAAGCTAACACATCACTCTGTGAGTTTACAACAAAAGATTGGTTCTGTTAGTAGATATTATGGAAACTAACCTGATGAATATCGGTACCTACTTTGAAGTAAGTACTGAATTTACTTGACCGTTACCACTCATGGTGAAAGAAGTAACTTGTTCATGAACTGCCATAATGTACCCCGGAATGTCAAACTCAGATTGCCTCGCCAGTTTGTTTATTCCCTTATTAAGCCCACTTTACTTAAAGTATGTTGTAGAGGCAGTATACATTTTGGGGAGAAGGAATGGAGTTTATTTTTAAGGAATTCTGTCTCCTGGAATTAGAGCCAAAAGAGTGATTCAGAGTAAACAGAGAAGCTGAGTCCCGATATATTTTGAGGCTGAAATCCAGCTATGCCAGAAGCTATCTGTACTCTTGCACTTTTAATCTTATGAGCCAATATATTACCTTTTAGCTTATGCCAGTTTGGGTTAGGTTTTCTATCATTGGCAATGAAGAGCCTAGTTTCTTTGGAACATAAATGCTAAATCATCTTGATTTGGCATCATGATATATTGCCGCCACATTTTTAGGATTAAATTTTTATTTATATCTTAGTTATATATAACTTTTGTACCTGAATGTTAACAAGGAAAAGCAACTATTGCTTGAAGGTGAAGTACTAATCCAAAAACAGAAGAACATGAAAATTCAAACCTTAAATTCTATAAAACTTTCAGATAGTTGCATTTTTATTTTCTATATGATTTACATCTATAAACTACAAGTTGTGAAACAAAAACTTAAAAAGAATATTTAAGTCATATAAAATATATATTTTAAAAAGTCAACTTAAACAAATGTATTACAAATATTTGCTGGATATTTTTGATTCGTAATAAGTGCTTTCCTACATTTTACACTCTGTCGTCTTATTATATTACTTTCTACATAGTTTTGACATAGTAACGTGTTTTTTAAATCAAACGTCATGACTGAAAATATGAGTTCATGGATGAGAATCATGCTATTTCCAGATTTTTTTATATAGACATTTTAATATATTTATGAATACTACCTTTAACTGCCCCAACCTCATTTCTTATCTCTGTATTTACCCTTTACTAATTATCCTTGATTTGAAGTTGATCTTCTTCATTTCCTTCTCTTTACTATTCTTGGTTAAGGAAATGGATGAAGAAAAAAAATAACGAAAGCACTCACAAGGGAAGATGACCTTAAGAGCAAACCCTGAAATCTGTTAGGATTCTTTTGGGTGCTAGTATCAGTTACCTACATAAATTAACTTAGTCACAACTTCTGGTTAAGTAGCTATTATGAAACAAGAGGTGCCTCTCTAACCCCGGTCATAGCAAGATCAGGGCTCAAAGAATATCACCACAGCCTTGCCTCTGCATCCTTCAATTTTATATTCCTCTGTGTTGGGTTTATTCTCTCACAGGTACAGTCTATGGACTGCATGTGTCCAGATGTATATCATTCTTATAGTACCAGATTTTAGATAAGTGTGAGTGACTGCTATTTTCCCCAGTGAAATAAAAGTCTCAGTGTGTGGGGGGATGTTGATCCAGCTTGGTTCTCATGGCCACCAGGACTTGGGAAAGGATGACCACGTGATTAATAGCTCTGTCAGAACCACACTGAATGGAATTCAGATATTTAACAAAAAGAAAAGATATTTATATACAGTGTAAATTAGGTCAGAGTGGTTTCTTTTAATATGTAGCTGAGATCACCTATATTGAAAGATTGGGGATTTACGCTGTAAGGAAAAGGAAAGAAGGTATTTTAAAGTTTGGCACTGTAGTAAAGGGACAGACAGCATGGACTTTGGAAGTCATTTGGCCCTGGACATGCCTTTACCACTTCCCAGCTGTATGACCTTAGGTCAATTAACTTTTCAAAGCCTGACTTTTTAACCTGTAAGATGAAAATAATGCCTATTTCACAGAATGGTTATGAAAATTAAATGAAGTAAAATATGTAAAGCATTTATCCAATGCCTAGCACATAGTGGGTACTCAGTAAATGATAGCTGAAATTAGTATCCCCACCACAATAACAGTAATAGTAAACACTGTTCTTTGCCACCCCTGTTCCCAAATGGTGCCTAACTACCTAGGATTGAGTTTTAAAATGGTTCTGTAGTTCAACTAAATTAAGATTCATATGAAATTTTACAAATGAGTCTGGAAGTCTAACTACTGTTTATAACACTGGTTCTTTAGGGGAAATTTTCTTCAATTTGAAGAAAATATATTTTTGTAACATAACTCATTTTTCAGTGGAGTTTGCCTCTATTTTTTTTTTTAATATATCTAGTTCCTTTTATGAGGGCCAGGCAATCAAGTAAATAAGGGTCAAGATCCATTTAATAAAATGTTAGAATTAAAGTATATTCTAGCAGAATAAAATATATTCTCAGAGGCTGTTGACTTCTATAAGAAGTTGTATCACAATTTTGTACTTTGCTTTGGGAGGTGTTTAACTTAAAGCCTGATTAAGCTATAAATGAAATTTCAAGCTTTTTCATTTTGTTTTTCTATTTAGATGTTTAACATTTCATCTTTAAAGTCCTGTCATAACTTGTGGCCCTCTACAATAGTGTGTGGATTGACTCACTATGAGGAAATGTAGCAATAGGAAGCAGGCGAAGAATTCTCCCGAACTTGGGACAATTCTTTGTAACGAAAACTGATAGTGAAAATTACAAAGATATGCCAGGATAAATGTACACAGGCACATAGTGGGTGGTCAGGTGAGTCAGTTGTCCATTGTTTTATCGATAATATATAATACAGATGAATATTTTAAAGGCCATTCATACTCAGGGAATTTAGAGTAATTGTACTTACATATATTTATCAAAACTATTT
>NW_011888820.1:1195230-1197962 GCF_000151845.1 Pteropus vampyrus
CAAGATCCATTTAATAAAATGTTAGAATTAAAGTATATTCTAGCAGAATAAAATATATTCTCAGAGGCTGTTGACTTCTATAAGAAGTTGTATCACAATTTTGTACTTTGCTTTGGGAGGTGTTTAACTTAAAGCCTGATTAAGCTATAAATGAAATTTCAAGCTTTTTCATTTTGTTTTTCTATTTAGATGTTTAACATTTCATCTTTAAAGTCCTGTCATAACTTGTGGCCCTCTACAATAGTGTGTGGATTGACTCACTATGAGGAAATGTAGCAATAGGAAGCAGGCGAAGAATTCTCCCGAACTTGGGACAATTCTTTGTAACGAAAACTGATAGTGAAAATTACAAAGATATGCCAGGATAAATGTACACAGGCACATAGTGGGTGGTCAGGTGAGTCAGTTGTCCATTGTTTTATCGATAATATATAATACAGATGAATATTTTAAAGGCCATTCATACTCAGGGAATTTAGAGTAATTGTACTTACATATATTTATCAAAACTATTTACCACTGTCAACTATTTTGTTATCAGTGAGAATAAGTGCAGGATGAACAATCAGAAACACAGAGCTATAATGATGCCTTTCTAGTATAAAAAACTTAATAGTCAAATTTATTAATACTCCCATGCCTGCTCTGGTTAATGTAGGTAATTATTACATGATATTAAGGAAGAGTCAGTGTTATGGTGTTGATATTGTACTGGCTTACTTTTAAGGAAGAAAGTTTACTATTTATGGCTATAGTGAATAGCATGCTTATATTCAAACATCCCTCATACTATTATTAGTCACAGAACTACTCAATGTATGCATATGAATGGCTTGACACAATGTAATATAATAATGATTAGAAAAATTAGTAATATCGTATATTATAAATGGTGACATTTTATCTTCATATATAAAGGAGAGCATTTACTAATTTTCACATTTATCAAGAAAACATGTCACTAAACAAAACCTAAAAAATAATGGATATTGTTTTAGTATGACAGATGATTTTCTAAATAAAGCTTAAGAGCATTGATATACCTGTATTCTTGCCTTTCAGTTTGTTAAAAATAACATCTTGATGATAAATGTTTTCTCTTTATAGATTTTCAGTAATTTATATAAGTATATAAATCAAGAAAGAATAATTATTTCTGCCAATTTAATATCCTTTTTAATATTTTCTGCAATAAATGCTTTTGGCATTTTTTAATGTGGGATTGCCTTTCACATTTCTCAGAGGCTTGTTCACAATCATAGAGTATTCAGTTTTGGAAGAGACTATAAAGGTTATTTCATTCATTCCCTCGTCCATTTGATGGTAATGTGCTTTGCAGATTTAATATGAAATTAACACCCCAGGCAACATTTTTTACTTCCTAAAATGTCATTGTATTTCATGTAAAGTTTTTTAAAAATCTTTTTTGCCAATAAGAATTATAAGGAGAATTTTTTAAAAGTGGAAAACCTGTAGAAGGACTCTGCTACTTTTTCTACTTTTCTGAAAGTGCATTAAAGTGTAAATTACTAAATGAGCCCTCATGGAAATAGTTATCTTTTGAGTAAAATTCAGTTCAGATACAGAAGCACAGGGAGACTACATGACTTGCCCAAGGTTATATACTGAGTATAGTAGTAGAGATAGAATTGAAGTACAAGGCTCCGATTCTCAAGTCAGTTCAGCATAGAACTGTAGATTCTTTTTCCTTGTGGTTATTACATGGAAGGCTGGACAACCAAAGATATAAAGAGTCACCTCATGTCACATCTCTCTCTTCTCTTTTTCTATATCACACATGTAGTCTTGGTTATTATGATAATTTTTCTACCACATGTATATATACCCCACACACAGTTTTGATTTTTTTTTAAACTTCATTTTATAACCTTAATTGAAGTTATCCTCAGAAATGTCTTTTGCTACCCTTAAAGAGAAAGATTTAATGTTAGTCATAGCTAGAGAGAGAAGAGGAAAGAAATCTAAAAGAGCAGTTTAATTTTCAAGTACATTTTGGTTTTCTCCTTGCTATATATTAGAGATGGATGCTTTTAGTAGATGATCACCTTTAGAAGCTAGTCTCTTGCCTTTGACTGCTACTATAAAGAATTCCTAAGACTGCCTTGACATCAGTTGGTGGCTATGGATATCATTTTAATTTCATAAACTGACACCCAAACTACACTGCAGCATTAAATGAAGAGAATAAGAAGTTACCGTTTGGTTTTAAGTCTATAAAGCAAACACCGGAAAGTTTTTTGATTTATGCAAAGCTACACAATTGTAAATGACAGGGGGGACTAGAACCTAAATATTTGCACTCTTAAACTCTCTTTTCATTGCACTAAATTCCACTTTTCTGAAAAGTAATATGAATGGCTCGTATAGGGAAATGTTCGGTGAGACTTAAGTCATTATTTCTGATATCATATTCATTTAGGTATTTTTCCCACTTTGCTGTACCTTCTTTATTAATTTCCTTTTTGGATCTGATTCCTGATTGTGCTGAATGTTTAGGAGAATACTTGTCATTTTTGATGAGAAAAATATCTAATAGTATAACCCTCTTTCTATATACTATAGGCAGAAAGAAAACTTGACTTCACAGAATATGTTAAAATCAACTGTAATATGCAAGCAAATATATCATGCAGTGAATCAGCTTATATGCTTAATAAAAATTCAACACCATAATTAAATTGCAAAGTTCAACATCATTGTACTCCATTAAT
>NW_011888820.1:1198012-1210492 GCF_000151845.1 Pteropus vampyrus
GATATACCTGTATTCTTGCCTTTCAGTTTGTTAAAAATAACATCTTGATGATAAATGTTTTCTCTTTATAGATTTTCAGTAATTTATATAAGTATATAAATCAAGAAAGAATAATTATTTCTGCCAATTTAATATCCTTTTTAATATTTTCTGCAATAAATGCTTTTGGCATTTTTTAATGTGGGATTGCCTTTCACATTTCTCAGAGGCTTGTTCACAATCATAGAGTATTCAGTTTTGGAAGAGACTATAAAGGTTATTTCATTCATTCCCTCGTCCATTTGATGGTAATGTGCTTTGCAGATTTAATATGAAATTAACACCCCAGGCAACATTTTTTACTTCCTAAAATGTCATTGTATTTCATGTAAAGTTTTTTAAAAATCTTTTTTGCCAATAAGAATTATAAGGAGAATTTTTTAAAAGTGGAAAACCTGTAGAAGGACTCTGCTACTTTTTCTACTTTTCTGAAAGTGCATTAAAGTGTAAATTACTAAATGAGCCCTCATGGAAATAGTTATCTTTTGAGTAAAATTCAGTTCAGATACAGAAGCACAGGGAGACTACATGACTTGCCCAAGGTTATATACTGAGTATAGTAGTAGAGATAGAATTGAAGTACAAGGCTCCGATTCTCAAGTCAGTTCAGCATAGAACTGTAGATTCTTTTTCCTTGTGGTTATTACATGGAAGGCTGGACAACCAAAGATATAAAGAGTCACCTCATGTCACATCTCTCTCTTCTCTTTTTCTATATCACACATGTAGTCTTGGTTATTATGATAATTTTTCTACCACATGTATATATACCCCACACACAGTTTTGATTTTTTTTTAAACTTCATTTTATAACCTTAATTGAAGTTATCCTCAGAAATGTCTTTTGCTACCCTTAAAGAGAAAGATTTAATGTTAGTCATAGCTAGAGAGAGAAGAGGAAAGAAATCTAAAAGAGCAGTTTAATTTTCAAGTACATTTTGGTTTTCTCCTTGCTATATATTAGAGATGGATGCTTTTAGTAGATGATCACCTTTAGAAGCTAGTCTCTTGCCTTTGACTGCTACTATAAAGAATTCCTAAGACTGCCTTGACATCAGTTGGTGGCTATGGATATCATTTTAATTTCATAAACTGACACCCAAACTACACTGCAGCATTAAATGAAGAGAATAAGAAGTTACCGTTTGGTTTTAAGTCTATAAAGCAAACACCGGAAAGTTTTTTGATTTATGCAAAGCTACACAATTGTAAATGACAGGGGGGACTAGAACCTAAATATTTGCACTCTTAAACTCTCTTTTCATTGCACTAAATTCCACTTTTCTGAAAAGTAATATGAATGGCTCGTATAGGGAAATGTTCGGTGAGACTTAAGTCATTATTTCTGATATCATATTCATTTAGGTATTTTTCCCACTTTGCTGTACCTTCTTTATTAATTTCCTTTTTGGATCTGATTCCTGATTGTGCTGAATGTTTAGGAGAATACTTGTCATTTTTGATGAGAAAAATATCTAATAGTATAACCCTCTTTCTATATACTATAGGCAGAAAGAAAACTTGACTTCACAGAATATGTTAAAATCAACTGTAATATGCAAGCAAATATATCATGCAGTGAATCAGCTTATATGCTTAATAAAAATTCAACACCATAATTAAATTGCAAAGTTCAACATCATTGTACTCCATTAATGTTAATACTTGATTTTGCTTATAATGGATGTCTGCATGTAAACTTTTTATTTACTGTGGCTGTTGTAGTATAGGAAAGACGTTTAACTAGAACTCGATTTTTCTTTTGAGCTCCCAGGTTCCCATAGCAATTTTAGACAACACATGCTGTTTTACTGGAAGAGTAACCAGAGGATATAGTCTGATCACTCTCTACCTCCCATGGTAAACCTTCTGTTTATTTTGTGAATTTAATAGTTAGAGGTCCATGATAACACTTGCTGTCTCTGTTAGATGCTGCTAAATCAGACTGCCAAGTGCTAGCAGCTCTATTTATTCCAAATTAAACATTGATTTCCTAGATGGTCATACATTTGGTGTGTCCAAAACCTTCTTACTCTAGAAGCACTAAAATCTACAACATAAATTTTAAATTCCAAATGAAAGGAATGAGATGGCTTCCTTATAATTGAAAACATTCCTCAAACAAATGAAAGAAAACATAAATTTTCATGGAAATTTATTTTTCACTTTTCTGACTATTATATGATTTTCCTAGCAATATGAAACAGTTCCCTGCAGTCCCTCCCATTTAATTGTTGAAGCAGAAAACAACGTTAAATCTTAATTAGCCATACTACCTATAGTAGCATCTGGTGCTACTGAATTTTTGCTGGCATCTAAAAGCGGTGCCGTAATCATTCCTTACCTGGGGAAAGATTTCAGCATTCTGTTTCATTCGGTAATTTTTCTAGTCTTTCTTTCAGTTACATGATTTATTGAAAAAAAAAAAAGAAGTATATTTATTCAGTTACATGACGTGTTAAAAAATAAACATTGCATAAATACATTCACATTTGTAAATGCATATATATGTGGGTATGTATGTGTACACACATTCATACACACATCTATGTGTATGGATATATTGTATTTTCCTTTCTATTTCATACCTTGGAAAAAATATAAGGTAACAAAAAATTAAGATCAAGTTGGCTTCTTTTAAGAAACCAAGTTGTTAAGCCACATTCTTTCACATGACATCACAGATATTAAGAAAACTTGAGAACTTTTCATTTGGTTTAGGTATAGTTAAACATCTGTTTGGTTTTTATTTTGTTTTCTCAATATTCTCAATTATATATTTGCTTCTTCTTATTCTCAATGTTTTTTATTTCTCTAAAACACTGTGAATTCCACCTCCATTAGAATGTAAGTGCCATGAGGGAGAGGATTTTGTCTTTTTTATTAATCTAATGGTCTCCAGATATAAAAACAACTCCTGGCACACCTTAGGTATTCAGGAAAATAAATGTAGGAAGGCATGAGTGCTATGGAGATATAGAAAATGGTGCTGGCCATTTTCACCAGTGTCAGCCATAGTGCTGAACACATATTTGCTTAACACTTTTTTAAAAATTAGGGAATGAATGAATGCATGAGAAAATTAGCTTTGGTAATCTATTTTGGAAAACTCTTTGTCAGTACCTACTAAAATCAAACATCTATATACCACATAACCCAGAAATTCTACTTCTAGGTGTGTATACTTAACCGAAATGCAGTTATCTATGTTTACCAGAAGACATAGGCAATAATACATAGCCTCAATATAGAATCTACCCATGTGCCTGTGAACAGTAGAATGGACAAATAAATTGTAGTATGGTCATACAATGAGATACTATACATCAATGAGAATATAAGAACTGTAGTTATATTTATCACCATGGATGAATCACATAAATATAATGTTGGATGAAAGAAGCCAAAGATAAAAGAAAATGTATTATATAATCTTACGCAAAGTTCAAATCTGTATTTTTAGATGTCAGAGGATATGAGGAGGAACTTTTAGGGTGTTCTAATGTTTGTATTTAAAGATGTTACAACATGACAATCCCTGCCTTAAAAGAACTAAATGAAGGAGCAACAAATTAACATTAGACAGAGTAAATAAATGATATATAAGTAAAGTGCCTTGAGTGAGCAGAGGGTGGAATCATTAATTTTACTAAGGTATGTATGACACCCTTCTATCTTTTGAGGAATGGGAGTAAATGTACCCATACATCTAAGCCAGTGATGATGACCCTAATTGCCTGGAGCTGGGGCTTTTTACAAAGTGGGGCTTCTGGGGAATGAAGATTAGAAATGAGATTCCAATGGCAGGAGGTGCTGAAACTCCATCTGTGTGCTGGAGGAAGGTGTGTTGGAGTGGGGGATGGATGAAGGAGGGTGTAAAGTGGTAGGCCAGGGTGATAGGTGTAATAGAACTTCTGATTTAAAAAAAAACATGCGTACCCTACTCTATTTCAAGAAATTACTTTTGGCATTTTGTTGAAATTAGATAATGAATTCATTACGTAATCCCAACCATCTTTATTTTAAGAAAACGAACTGAATTTCTAATTGTTTTAATATGATAGTGGTATATAAGTTGGCATAGGCATTGAATTCTATCAACAAACCCAGGTTAGAACTTTAATGATTATAGGAATTGAAGAATATTATAAATATATCTGACACATAGCTACTTTTTTTAGGGTATCTATAATAAAACTTCAGTTATGTGGTTCTTTGTGGTAAATATTTTCAGAAGTAAACGGCACATAATATTAAATATTCCTAAAAGACTGGGTCTGTACCTTTTATCTCTGTAAGCTACACAATGACAAGGAAGTACCTCCTATAAAAATAGGGATTTAATAAATATGTTAATGAATGACTGTCTATGGAGAGAATATATTTCATTTCTTTTATTGATTTCTTATCTTTTATAAGCCTGCTTTCTTTTAGAGAATTATCATAATATAACTTGCCAGGGAGCCTTAGTCTGTGAAAGCAGTGTACTCTTTTTATTATGAGAAGTTCAAAGACCTTCTGAATATATTAATGATTACCATTAAAGCACTTCTTGATAATTATTCTGCTAATGATAAGTTGTAAAGATGCCAAAGTCAAACTGAGATGTGAATGCCAGGCCCCCACTAGCTGGGTGACTTGCTACTTCACATCAGTCTTTCGGCATTATTTTAGTGTGATTCAAATGTGTGCCTCAGCAGAATGACAAATTATCACAGGCCCTAGACCTATGGGTCATGGTGAAAATAGTCACTGAATATTAAGGGTCTGTGTAAGGATTCTTAACCTGTATGGTTATATCTTCAGAAGACCTATGATGCTCCTGAAATTGTCAGCTACATTTTGTATGTATGTGCATACACGTTTTTTTCTGATGTCTGTAGCATTTATGAGTACTATTAAGTCTGTGACCCAAGAAAGGTTAAGGACCAATATATTTGTAACCTCTTTAGAGGTCTTTTACATTGAGTAAACATTCGCCATCTCATTTTCTTGATATACAGCTTATATGACTGGAGGAATAAATATACTGTGTGTGTTTATCAGTCTTATTTTAACTTTTCAGTCTAGGAATTTGTGGCCTTTTCATAATACTGTGGTATTTCTTTTTTATGTGAATTAATATTTCAATGCAAATGCAGTGTCACTGAGTGAATGTGATTGATAAAACATGAGTGGTACTTTATGTAGTTTTATTATTTATCTACCAGAATTCATTATTAAAGAGGGAAAGAAGGAATTTTTCACATTTTACATTTAGCTCTTTTCATGAAGTAGAATATTTTAAAACAAGTTTTGGATTGAATTTAACATTTTCACATTCAGAAAATACCTGCTTTTATGGAAGTACATAACTCTAATTCATTCTGTAGAAATAGGATCTTGTATAGAAAATAGTAGTACAGTATATAGAGTAGACTAAACACGGGTTATTATGAGTGTATGTGAACACTTTATTCTGTTTGAACAAGACTTTATGATAGAGTCAGACTTCATCTTTAAAGCATTAGCTGTTGCTTCCTGGACCTTTGTGTTGCCTAAGGGAAGCCAACTTCCTAGAAAGTGGAACTACAGAGAGAGTTGAAAATGAGCAAGAATAGAATTAGGAAATGTAATTACAATCTAACCTTAATTAATATTTTCTAAATGGTAATTTAGAACTAAATGGTAATTTATTCCAAAATTCCAGGACCCACTGTCATGAAATTTACTACCTACATTAATGAACAAATGTGGAGCTATTTGGTAATTTAGGAATTAGTTTTGAAAACAAGAAATTTTCTGTCACCAAAGAAAGGAAGCACATTGGTTATTAGAATTAACAGCCAGTTGTGAGTGTTTACCCTGTAACAAGCACTTCTACATATCACCTCATTCAATCTTTACAACTGTTTGAGATAAATAATATTGCCATTTTGATGTGAATTCTGAAACACAGAGTAGCTTGTTCAAGGTGTTCTTTGGGACCTTCAAAACCAGGCAATAATAAGTGCTCAATTTGTTAAATTAAATTACACTGATATCTATGTATCTCTGATCCTTTCCTTGTTTATCTGTGGTTAAATTAGGGCCTCAGGATCCCAGACTTGATACATATAACATGGAAATGGACTCAGTGAAATATGTGACACCCTGTTCTGTTAGCAAGGTTTTATCATAATGTTTAGGAAAAATGAGATTTCATTTTATAATCCTATGAAATAGTAAGTGAACTAGATTTCCTATACTTCCACTCTTGCTTATCAATCACCAATTACTGGGCTAGAGATTGGTTGAAATACAGTCATACGCTGCATAACACTGTTTTGGTCAACAACAGACTACATATGATGATGGTACCATAAGATTAAAATGAAGCTGAAAAATTCTTATCACCGACATTGTAGCCTTCGTAACATCATAGCTCAATGCAGTATAGACTATATACCATAGTGCCTAGGTGTGTAGTAGGCTATACTATTAATTACTGGTGTTTAACTTTTGACAAAATATAGATACCTGCATCTCTTGACCCTGCGTAGATCAAAAGTTATATTGTTGCTTTTTGAAAGTTATAGACTTGCTCTTGTTTTTATAAAATTGTTCTCAAATTAATTTTTTTCATTTCAGTTTAGTAAACTATTTTTGAAGTCACCCTGCTGAAGTCACCCTGTTTTGGGTGTTATGTTTTAGTTCTAGTCACTGTTCTTTGTTTAAATGGATAGTAAGTCAAGAAGAAAATAAAGGTCGTTTGGAGTCCTTTGTTTATTTTCTCAGATTTTTTTTGCCAGAGGAAAAAATAACTAGATAGATGAGAAAACAGACAGATAGTTCAACCAGAAAAATAAAGTAAAATAAAATAAAACCTTTATTGTAGGTTTGTGAGAAGAGGTACCAAGTGCATTGATCTGTGCATGTCCTTTAGTGAGTAAGTGGATGTAAGCATCAGTGTACCAGCCATCATTGATAAGTACATGATATAGTCCAAATAGAGATGTGGTGAAAAGAGGAAGTGTTAATAATCCTTGGAGTGTTGAGTTGGGAGAGGGCACAGAGCACAATTAAGAAGAAATTGTGATGTCTTATTCTCTAGTGTTAAGTCCAATTTTAGCCTGTTACTCTATTCTCATATTACGAAAGTTGAAAGGATAAATAGTAAGACAATTCATGTGGATCTTAAGAAAAATTAGTTTTGATTGTTGGAATTAAATTTTAATAGTTTAATCTGGAAATCTACTCATACTGAGATTTCTCTGGGTAAAAACATGAAAGCTTAAAATATGTGTTAGAATTACCTTGGTTAACAATGATAGTTTCTGTACCCATTAGGCTATCAAACTCTTATATTCCAAATAATATTAAATTGACTCATTGACTTATCTAGTTAAATATAAATATACTTTTAGAAGTAGAATAGAGTCTACTTGTCATAAAGTTGACAAAATATTTTGTGAGTGAATTTAATGTTCAGGAACGTGAGGCTGGTCAGAAAGATAATCTTGCAATAAATGATCTGTTATTAATTCTGACCTTTTATTCACAAAATAAACTAGAATTCAAAAGAAAACAACATTTAGACTTTCTTTTACATTATGGTTATTTTAGTTGATTGATACCCACAGATTGCTTTTTATTAGACTATATACAATATTTAATGGTATTTTGCGTTATTTTAGTTTTGTCTGTTTCTTATTTCTTTCAAGTTGACATTTTCACTGTATTTTTACTCTCCATTTATAAATTATACATTGCAAGTCTTTATAGGAATCAGACATATTTGGTATTACATGATATTTTTCTGGATAAAAACAGGATGAAATGTGAGGAAATTAAATCTAGGAACTACTTTGGAATCATCAGTGGATTTCTACTCATTCATTGATTAGCAGTGTAAAGTGACTACATAAGCCAGAGAAAAGAGTTTTCACTACCGTATAGTACGTAAGGAAAAGAATTAGTATGATTATTCATATTTTACCTGAACATCATTTATTCAGCAAATATTTATTGAGTCCCAAACTAGGTGCTAGAGACTTTCCTAGGCTCTGGGAATATATTTGCAAACATATTGGTGAAACAAACATTACATTTATAATTAGAATTTTAGGAGTTCTAAGAAGGGGAAGCTCATGGTGCGATGCATTCAGAATACAGTCCAGGGAGCCTTAACCTTCTCCAGGGAACCTCAGGAAAGATTTAAGCTGAGTGAGAGCTGAAACTGTAAGACTGAGTGAGAGCCAGAGAGAGAGAGAGAAGGGATTTGAAGAGAATGTTATACAGACAGTGGGAATAGTATGTTCAGAAACCCTGAGAAGACGATAATGTATTGTAGGGAACTCTGAAAGATGTTTATGACCACTGGAATGGAAGCAGTGAGATGAGGTGAAGCCAGACTGGAATGATTCAAAAGGCAACACTTGAGATCATCTTATTAAAATAAGGTACTCAACATAGCCTTAAGAATTCTAATTGGTGCTCCTTGAGTAATTGCCTAGAAGCATTTTTATGTTTCTAAGTGCTAAATTCATTTTACATATTTCTTAAAGGAAAACGTGTATTAGAAGCACCATTATAAGTCCATGGAAATGGTTTTACTATTAATCTCTTCTATTGTACTTTTTTAAGAACAAAGCATTTTAAATTTTCATCTCCAGGTCTGTTCACTTAGTTATGATCTTTCCTGTCCTTCAGCTCAAGTCTTCTAAGGAAACTTAGTTTGGAAGTTTAACTCAACTCTTTTTTTTTACAGATTGAACCAATACATTTTCATTGAGAAATAATCCATAAATCTTGATGCTCCAATAAGTCATTAATATATGAGGACTTTGGGAAATTACTTTTTGTTTGTTCACTAGATTTAGAAAACTACATGTAGATAGGACTCATCTCTGTTTTTACTCATCATCATATCTTCATTGCTCCGTCATTGGTGGTATATCATTGTTGCTGTATAAATACTTGCTGGTTTAATTAATACTAAATTTTATTTTTGTTTTAAGTTCTACTATATGATAGTTCTGTTGTCCTGTGATAAAATCTAGGCCTAAAGTGAATAAAATATTACAGTATGATTTGAGTAATCTTTAAATTTAAGTAAAGATGGGTGATAATATTGTTTTAACATTTTATGTATCACTTAAGAATCCATATATGGATTTCAGTTTATGAGGCTCCTTTTGAAATCAGTGTGAGTTTGGTTTTGAGACATGTATTTGAAAGTAAAAGGAATAAGAATTGGATTGAAGTTTTGTATTTTAATTGTATTCGGAATAAGGTAAAGCAGGCATATGCTTTAAAATACCACATTTTCATGTATAGGGAGACTGTAAATTTTACTAGTTTATATCAAACCCCTTTTTGAAAATACTTTATTTACATACCATAAAATTCACCCATTGTAAGTATAAAATTTGGTTTCACAAATTTATAGAGTTATGCAACTATTACCATAGTCAAGTTTTAAATATTTGGATCACCCCAAAAAGTTCACTTAAGAGTATTTATAAGCAGTCCCTGCACCCAGCCCCTAGGCAACTACTGATCTGCTTTCTGTGTATATAGAGTTGTCTTTTCTGGAAATTTCATGTAAATGAATCATATATGGTCTTTTGTGTTTGAACTCTTTCATGTAGTATAATATTTTTAAGGTTCCTTGATGTTGTAGAAAGTATCAGTGGTTCGTTACTTTCTATTGTTTACTAGTATTCCATTGTATAAATATATCTTATTTTGTTTATCCATTCAACAATGGAGGGACATTTAGATTTTTTTCCAGTTTAGGACTATTATGAATAATACTTCTGGAACTACATTCATGCGCAAGTCCTTGTGTGGACACATGTTTATGTTGCTCTTATGGTAACACATAGGAGTAGAATTGGTGAGTCATATGGTAAATTTACTTTTAACTTTTTAAAAAATTGCTGAACTCTTCCAATGTGGCTGAGCCATTTTACATTCCCACCAGTAAAGTAGGAAACTGTCTCTCTTCTTCAGTAGCACTTGATATCATCAGTTCTTATGATCATAGCCATTCCAGTGGATATGTAGTGGTATTTTATTGTGGTTCTAAATTTGCATTTCCTTAAGGACTAATGATGTTAAACATGTTTTCATGTGATTAGCTTTCATGGTGGAATCAGATTTACAAATGTTTTCTCCCAGTCAGTGATATGTCATTTCATTTTCTTATGATATCTTTTCAAGAGCAAAGTTTTTAATTTCAATAGTTTAATTTATCAAATTTTTCTTTTATAGATTTTGCTCTTGGTGTTATGTCTGGGAAATATTTACTTAGCCCAAGGTCAAAAAAATTTTCTCATTTATTTTTTCCAGAAATTTTATAGTTTCATAGAGGAAAGGCTAGTTTTTCAACAAAGGGTACAAGGACAATTGGATAGTCTTACGGGCTATCTTTTCCTCCTTGTAATTACCTAGTGGCACCTTTGTCTAAAATCAATTTGTCATAAATGGAAGGATTTATTTCTGGACTTTCTATTCTGCTGCATTGACGTATATGTCCGTTTTTAGACCAATAACATACTGTCTTGATTACTATACCTTTGTAGCAAGTTTTTGAACTTGAATTCTATAATTCCTTTTATCTTGCTTTCATTTCTCAAAATTATTTTCCATACTTTACATATATAAATTAGGATCAGCTGGTTGATTTCTACAAAATATTGGGATTTCGATGCAGATTACATTTTAACTATAAATGAAGTTGGGAAAATTTCCATCTTAACAATATTGAGTCTAACAATTTATAAACATGAATGTAGCCCCATTTACTTACATTTTCTTTAAATACTCTTAGTGATATTTGGTAGTTTTCAGTGACTAGGTCTTGTACCTTTGTTGCTAAATTTATTATTTTTAAAGCTCTTATGAGTAGATTTATTTTCTTAATTTCACTTTTGAATTGTTGGTATTATATAGAAATAGTTATATTGGCCATATAACCTGTAACTTTGCTAAATGCATTTACTAGTTTTAGTAGTTTTTTTTCCCCTTAGGATTTTCTAGATGCAGGATTATGTTGTCTGAGACTACAAATATTTTACTTCTTATTTTTTAATGTGTTTGCTTTTAATTTTTTTCTTACCTTATTGCACATTCCAGAATTCCCCCATATAATGTTAAATAGAAATTATTGGAGCATACATCCTTTCCTTGCTCTTGAACTTAGGGAGAAAGCATCCAGTCTTTCATTATTAAGTATGATGTTAGCTATGGGTTTTTCATATACAGTTGTGTGCCCCTTAATGATGGGGATACCTTCTGAGAAATGCGTTATTAGGCAATTTTGTCAGTGTGTGGACATTAGAGAGTATACTTACAGAAACCTAGGTAGATAAACTACTACTGTAATTTGTATGTGCTATACTTGTATATGACTGGCAGTGCAGTAGGTTTGTTCACACCAGCATCACCACAAACATGCAAGAAATGTGTTGCGCCATGATGTTACTAGGCAATAAGAATTTCCACCTCTATTATAATCTTATGAGACCACTGTAGTAGTCCATTGTTGACCAAAACTTTGTTGTATGGCACATGACTATATGTCTTTTAGGAAATTTTCTTTTATTACTACTTAGTTTGTTAGCTTTTTTTTTTTTTTTAAGATGATTTTGTTTAATGCTAGCATTGCTATTATACCAAGCAATTATTCAGACATTGGTCATGATATAATCACTACTGTATTACCTTATGTTAGTAATTAAAGTTTTCATAGACTTAAATATCTATCTGATTGGCATAACTGAAGAAAATCAAAATGTTGAACAGCTAGTTGGAGAATAATGATGGAAAACTTTCCTAACCTGATGAAAGAAATGGACATAAAACCCCAGGAAGCTCAGAGAATTCCAAAAATCAGGGATCCAAAGAGGCCCACACCAAGACACATCATAGTTAAAATGCCAACGGTTAATTACAAAGAAAGAATATTAAAAAGCAGCAAGAGAAAAATAAATAATTACATATAAGGGAACACCCATAAGACTGGCAGCTGATTTCTCAAAAGAAACTATGCAGGATAGAAGGGCTTGGCACAAAATAGTTGACAGGATGAAGAGCCAGGATCTACAATCAAGAATAATTTATCCAACAAAGCTATCATTTAGAAGGACAGATAAAAAGCTTCCCAGACAAAAAGAAAAAAAGAAAAAAAGAAAAAAAAAACACAAAAAACCCCAGGAATTTATCACTACCAAGACAGTATTACAGGAAATGTTGGAAGGACTTCTTTAAGAAAAAAAAACGTGTATCAAAAACAGGAATAAAGAATGGTAACAACTACATTCCTATCAATAAGTACCTTAAATGGAAGAGAATTAAGTGCTCCAACCAAAAGATAGTGGCTGAAAGGATAAGAAAACAAGATCCCTTTGTATGAAAAGGAAGGGGATGGAAAAAGACATTGCTTTGATGGACCTGGAAGGTATTTAAGTCAGACAG
>NW_011888820.1:1211902-1237316 GCF_000151845.1 Pteropus vampyrus
ACATTATAGTGATGTCACTTTTAAGAAACTTTCATGTCCATTTCAAGAAACCATCCTACCCAACAATTATAATGTAAATTTTTTTTACTCCAATTATCTAGATTTGATTAGCACATAGAGCTTCTTTTGTTTCCTCAGGTTTCAAAGTTTTTATAAGTGGCAAAATGCACATTTTAAAAATTTACTTAGAATGAAACATCAATAAGTATGTAGGTGTGGCTTTTCTAACAACTGTAAAAGAAATTAGTTCTAACATGAATTTTAATTTTAGAGCATGCTTATTTTATGCAAATTATATATTAAATGGAAAATCATTCTGGAGATGGGCAGATAAATAACAAGAATAAGCTTAAGTATGTTGTACAATACCATATCCAGTATTATAACATAAGGTTGGAATATTGGAATGCCTAAAATAATGGCAGGGATTTCCACTCTTCTCCACCAACTCCTTTCTCTCCTTCTCTATCTCCCTACCCCTTTTGCTTCCTCTCTCTCCCTCTCTCCCTTTTCTTCCTTCCTCCTTCCCCCCTTCCTTCTTACTTTCTTTAATTATTGGGATAGTTTAAATACTTGCTCTAAATTATAGCTCTTTTTTTCAAACAGCCCTTTGAGTGTGCTAGAACACGGATATTTGATTTGAAGAACTTTTGGTGTTATAATTACCTTAAAGTTGCTCAAGGCAGAAATCTAGGATTCATTCTTCAATTCCTTTTTCATGTTCTATATTCATTATTTCTTAGCTTTATTGCTTCTCTCTTCAAATTCTATATTGAGTCTACTTTCTCCTCTTTATATTCACTGCCACCTATACCAAAGTGTTATCATCCTTTAACTTTTGTGACTCCCACTAGAGCCTCTCTAATCCATTTTTACATAGTTTAAAGTTGACCTTCTCAAAATGTCATTTGGAACACATCAGTCCCTGCTTAAAACACTTTTTAATAACTCTCCGTTGTACTTAGTGTAATATCCAGACTCTTTCCTGTGACTTATGATATCTTGTCTTATTGGGCCCAGCTTTATCTTGTTCGTTGACTACAGTCCTGTTGATGTCCTTGTAGTTCCTCAGATCCTAGTGTTTTTCTGCTGCAGATTATTTTATATGCTTTTTCATCTGCCTTGAACTCTTTTCAACTTTGTGCATAGCTGTCTCCTTTGCTCACTTTCCCAACTCAAGGCCATGTTATGTCCTTGGAGAGGTTTACCATGAGCACCATGGCCATCACAATTCATTGTTAGTTTCCTTTTTACATTCTTACAGCTTGCATTGATTTTGCCTGGTTTGGGGGTTTGGTTTTTTTTTTTTTTTGTATTTTTTGTCTGTTTTCTAAAACATAAATTTCATGAGGGTAAAAGACACTAATCACACTATCTAGACCATAATAAGTATTTAGTTTTTACCAACTGCTTGAATGCAAGTTATAGTTCTTTGGACAAGTAGTTCAGCTTAAGCTAGAGAGTCTGAGGGAAAAAAAGAACACACAAAATGTATTTGATTTTATCTAGTCTTGCATTTTAAATGTAGCCACAGATTTATTTTGGCACTATTAAATATGACATTTAGTATATAACATTAGACAGTAAATGTGTCTTAAAAATTTAAATGCTAGTGTTCCATACTACTTATCAACTGAAATTTCGTCTTGTTTTAAGGTGAAAGATTTATCATTTTTAAATGATTATACATAAACTAGCTTAACCATTTTGTATATTGTCTTCTTATTAGTGACATTTTGTATCATGTATGCTTATCATTTATTACTTATTTTTGAGGAATTTATGTAGTATATTTTCTGTGGAGCGTATACAGAGAGTTTTATAGTTCAAATGGTAAATAGTTTTCTAACTTTTTCAAAACTGAGTAGTGTTTGGGTCTGAAGTGGATTACAGACAATTGAACATATTAATGTGTTTAGGTTGGGGGAGGATCTTGAAGTTGTAGAATCCACACTCTGATTTTCTAGATTTGATTAGCACATACAGCTTTGTATTTTCAATCAACATAGTTTGTATCTCTTTGGGCAGACATTATTATTTCTACCAATAATTTTAATAACTCTAGTAAATTGATTATGATTACCCATTCTTTTTATTCTCCATCAGTTTATTTTAGGTACTCTTCGATTTTCCTTTTTCTTTCTTTCACAGTATCTTTTGAAAGACCCCTTTCTTTTACCTCTTTAATCAGGTGCTACATGCAAAGAATTTTTATTCAATTCATACTTCTTGATAAGTTAACATGGAATAGTACTATCCTTGAAATTCCACTATGTTTTGTCTCAAATGCTTCCCAGCTTCCAGTTCACTATTACATGTGGGAAATAAGGAACATCCAGAAATACTGACCAGCAACTTTGGTGATTTCATTCCAGTTATCTTCATTTCCCAGAGTATTGGCTTCAGGAAATTTTTTTTTTTTAGCTTGTTATGTTACAGGACTTAGTTTTCTGACTTGATTGGTGATGCTGAGCATTCACAGCTTTTCAGTTTCTCAGTTTAGAAGCAAGGAGTTTTTAAAAGCCACTATTGATGTCTTTTATCATGAAAAAGACAAGTAGAAGGAATTAGTCTCTCTCACCCAGGGATGTCAGTGTGTATATACCAGTGGGAACCAGACAGCATGTCTAGGTAAAATAACTTATCACAATGCAGCTACTTTTTCACTATGGTGATTTTAGCTGAACTAGGTCATGTTCTAAATGTCAACAAGGCAAGAGAGGGAATAAAATTTCATCAGAATAATGCACATATGCTTACATTACAATAGAGTTTAAAATCTTTTATAGGAATCAGGATTAGAAGGGGTTTTTTTTTTTTCATATAGCAATAAATGTGAATACAGTTACTGTCACAATGACTCTTTCTTAAATGTTCATTTTGTACTTATCCCCATTTTTCTTAATTCGAAAATAATCTCAGCTTTGCCATTGAAGATTAGTACAGATAAGAGTTTTGCAGCCAAATAGATAACAGTCATTATAGTGGTTTGATTTTAAAATATACTTTTAATTCACTTTTAAAAACTGGGTTAGGAGAAATGAAATATAGTTTAGCGTGAATCACAAAACAACCATTTTGTTACTAACATCATTCATGTTCTAGGCCAGAGTTCTAAAATTAAAAAATAAAATAAAATCTTATTTATTATGTTGATTTTGCACAATGCAAATTAAATGATAATTTTTATTTAAATTCATTTAGGCAGAGTAATTAAAGAAAATCACATCATGTTCACATATGATAATTTTTCATTTCAAGACAAAGAAACATAGATAAAAAAGGTATAATAAATAGATTTGTTAATTAAACTTTAATAGGCCACTGCTAGTTTTTCTTCGAAGTTTCAGTTAAACCTAAAGAGATAAGATAGTCTTGCTATGATTTTAAATAAATGTTTTTGTGTAAGTTGTGATTTGTCATGAATTGTGGGATTGTAAATGACAATTAAGTCTGAATTCTGATCTTTTTCCTCTCAAGCTTAATAAAACGGGACCTTTTAGGATCACTGTGTCTATCTCCTTGGTAGTTTCATTTCATGTTATAACTTAGCCCTGATCATAAATGAGTTTAAATTACATCTTAATTCAGTTTAATCTTTCTGCATTGGCAAAGAAAATTTTCTTCAGTGTGTTAAGTAAGCATTGAGATGTAGTCTTATATTTGGAAGGTTAACTTACTATGAGAATCATTTTTGGTTTTGACTCCTAGCTTCTGATAGGATTAAGGTAGATTATTTTATCTTCTTGTAAAATAATGTAAAATAAATATCTGCCTCTAGGTATTAAAATTTAAAATAGAGGAATTTCACTTTAGAGGAAACTAATTTGCCTTCATATTTGAACATAAAAATGCCAGTACATAGAGAACATTTACAATTTATCAACTTAAAAAATAATTATTTGTATTTTTTTCTTTTTTCACTGTTTTTGTATTCCCACTTATAGATGAAAGGTACAAGCAGTGAACTTACATTTAACATTGATCATTTGTTTTGAGATAGGTGCAGACAAAAATGACTAAGTCTAGTATATTTTCGGTTCAATCTCTAGGTGACAGGTGTTCGTGTGTAAATAAATCAAACTCACCACTTGAGCTGGCATTGATTGTCATCATTGATAATCCTGGCAGAAGCAGCATTGATTAAATAAATGTAAAGATTGAATTTGTCTTCTTCTAGCAAGGTGGTCACAGAAGCAGGAGAAGTATAAAAGCTGACAGCGCCACAGCATTAAATCTATTCAACTATACTTTAGAGAAAAGAAATAGCAGTGATTAAGGGTACTGTGCAATTCAATAAGCATTTATCGAGCAGTTCTCTAGCCCAACAGTGTTAGTTGCTAACAGATACAAAAGGAGAAGACAATATGATTTGCGTTAAAGAAGTTTACCATCTAATTTGGGAGACAAATGATTCATATATGAAACAGCTGGAGAGCAAAATATGACAATATATAATTGAGTGTGGGTTTGTTTGTGCAACAAACAATAAGCACAGTTATTTGGCAAATGAAAAGACATATCTGTATGATATAAAATTCTGTGTGGTGACAAACTAACATTGCTTGGGTTATTTGAGAATTTTGGTTATTTAAAATGAAAAAAAGTAATTTAAAAAATGCTTTGTTCCCTTTCAGTGGCTCAATTCATTGAGCATAAACTTTATTGGATTTATCCAATATTCTTTCTTTGCCTCTAGTATCCTAAAGATTCATTCACTCTAATTTGCAGAAAGTCTTCTGTATATTCTAAATGCAGTTTGTTTTTCCAATGTCCAGGTATTCTGAATTGTGTTTTGGAAAGTAGGCCTCTGTGCAACTAACACAGTGTTGCGCTAGAGAACTGCTCGATAAATGCTTATTGAATTGCACAGTACCCAAAAGAGCATAGTTTTCTGCTTACCTTTGTGCAAGGAGGCCATGTGGTAGAGCAGTCTCACCGCATTCTTTCTTTATTTTTTTTCTTCATTGCTTGCTAAGTGGTAATGGTCTAGGAAATATTATTATTATTATGGTAAGAACAATTAACACGAGATCTACTCTCTTAACAAAGTTTAAGTGTATAACGCAGTATTGTTAACTATAGGCACAATAGTTAGGTCTTTTGTACAGTAGACTCCTAGAAATTAATCATCTTGCATAACCCAAACTTTCATACCTATTATATAGCAACTCCCCATTCCCCACTCCTCCTAACCTCTGGCAACCACCATTCAACTCTGCTTCTGTGTATTTGACCTCACATAAGTGGAATCATGTAGTTTTTGTCCTTCCGTGACTGGCTCATTTAGCTTATCCCAATGTCCTCATAGTTCATCCATAGTGTCACAAATGGCAGGATATCCTTCTTCTTTTTTTTAAGGCTGAATAATAGTCCATTGTATGTGTATACCACATTTTATTTATCCATTCATCTGTTGATGGGCACTTTATGTTGTTTCTACATCTTGGCTATTGTGAATAGTGCTGCAATGAACATTAATACAAATATCTCTTCAAGATCCCGATTTCAAATCTTTTGCATAAATACCCAGAGATATGATTACTCAATCATATGATATTTCTATTTTTAATGTTTTGAGGAGCCTCTATACACCATAGCAGTTACACCATTTTACATTTCCACCAACAGCGTACAAGAATTCCAGTTTTCCACATCCTCATCGACACTTGTTATCTTTTGTTTTTTGGATGACAGAAAATAGCCATTCTGACAGGTGTAAGAAGTAATATCTCACTGCGGTTTTGATTTGCATTTCCCTGCTGAGTGATGAGGTTGAATATCTTTTTATACAGTAGTCCCCTGTTACCCACAGGGTATACAAGACCCCCAGTGGATGCCTGAAACCACAGATAGTACTGAAGCCTTTAGATACTATGTTTTTTTCTATACATAAATACCTATAGAAAGTCTTATTTATAAATTAGGCACAGTAAAAGATTAACAGCAATAAATAATAATAAAATAGAATAATTATGACAATATTTTCATGTTTTTCTGTCCAAACCTATTCCTGAATCTGTTTAACTATCCCTTATTTGCAGTAAATGTCTTGGTATCCCTCATTTCAAGGATCCTTTGCTAAAGTCTTTGTATAAGCTCAATACTTTCTGATGCAGCACACTGCCATCAGTCAGAACACATTTTCTGTTCATATCTTCCACCCACAAATTTAATGTCTTTATCATCTTAAATAAGCACTTACCATGCACTGTGGCCATAACTTTTGCAGTTTGAGTTATGACAGCAAAACTAGCACTAATTTCTATGTCCTTCTTTATAATTTCATGGATAGAAGATTTGTTTTTACTGTAGATCTTAGCAAGCTCAACATATGATTTTTTTCTTTCCTTATTAGTCGAGAACTTTCACCTTTTTACTTAAAAGAAGCATTTTACAGCTTCAATTTGACATATCTGAATTGCCAGCATCACTACTCTTGAGCTTTGAGTTAGGTGAGTTTACCCAAAGTGAAATAAGGGTTACTTGAACACAAGCACTGTGATGCTGCAGCAGTTGATCTGCTAACCAAGACAGCTACTAAGTGACTAACAGGCAGGGAGCATATACAGCGTGAATATGCTAAATAAACAGATGATTCATGTCCCAGACAGGACAGAGCAGAATGGCATGAGATTTTATCACACTACTTGGTGTATAATTTAAAACTTACATTTTTTTTTTTAATTTCTGGAGTTTTCCATTTAATGTCTTTGGACTGTAGTTGACAGTGGGTAACTAAACCGTGGAAAGAGAAACTGCAGCTAAGTAGAGGTTACTATTCCTGTTGGCCATTTGTATGTCCTCTTTGGAAAATTATCTATTCAAGTCTTTTGCCTACTTTTTAACCTGATTATTTGGTTTTTGCTCTTCAGCTGAAAGAGTTCCTTTTATATTTTGGATATTAACTTCTCATCAGATATATGGTTTGCAAATATTTTCTCTCATTTTATAAGTTACTCTTTTTTTTTTAACTCTTTTAATTCTTTTACTATGCAGCAACTTTTTTAATTTGATGTAGCCTCACTTGTCTATTTTTCCTTTTGTTGCCTGTGTAGTTGGTGTCCTCTACAACAAACCATTTCCAAAACCAATGTCATGAAGTGTTTCTCCTATGTATTCTTTTGGGAGTTTTATATTTCTAGGTCTTAACAATTAAGTCATTAATCCATTTTGGGATAATATTTGTGTATGATGTAAGATAATTTTATTCTTTTGCATGTGGATATTCAGTTTTCTTAACGCCATGTACTGAAGAGACTATGCTTTCCCTATTGTGTATTCTTGGCACCCTTGTCGAAGTTATATACATGAGTTTCTTTCTGGACTCTGTTCTGTTCCATTGGTCTATTTCTGTCTTTTTGTCAGTACCATACTGTTTTAATTACTGTAGCTTTGTTATACATTTTCAAATCAAGAAGTGTGGTCCTTAGCCATGATCTTTCTCAAGATCGTTTAGGATATTCAGGGTCCTTTGTGGTTCCATACAAATTGTAGGATTTTTTGTTCTATTTCTGTAAAAACTGTCATTGGAATTTTGAAATGCCATTAATCTGTAGATCACTTTGGGTAGTACGGACATGTTAAAAATAGTAAGTTTTCCAATCCATGAACATGGGATGTCTTTCCATTTATTTGGCTCTTCTTTAATTTTTTTAAATAATGTTTTGTAATTTTCAGTGTATAAGTTTTCACCTCCTTAGTTAAATTTATTCTTATATATCTTATTCTTTTTGATGCTATTATAAATGTTTTTAATTTCTCTTCTAGATAGTTTTTTTTTAGTGTATTAAAATGCAACTGATTTTTGTATATTGATTTTTTTTTTTTATCCTGAAACTTTACTGAATTTGTTTATTAGTTCTATCCATTTTTTGTGTGGACTCTTTAGGGTTTTCTGCATATAAGATTATATCATCTGCAAACAAATAATTTTGCATCTTCCTTCAGTATACTTTTAAAATACGGCTTTGGCCAGGAAGCTTTCCTACTTTTTTCCCTCTCCTTAGGTATTTCTCCACTGTACCTGCAGGCCTGTTGTACATCTCTATCATGACATATATTATTGTATTATATTTTAATAAAATCATTTATCTGATTCACTAGATTGGCTTTTTACCATATCACTGGGACTTCACATAGTTCTTGGTACATTAAAGATTCTTATTAAACACTTATTGAATAAATAAAACATATGAAGTTGTTATATATGACAGTGCTAGTGTGAATTTGTTACTGCATTTAGTTCTCACAGTAAACATGGGGTACGTTCTGTAGTTAAGTGTCCAGTGGGTGTGGATATTTAAGATTCAGTGATGTGTACAAATAGTTAAAAAAATAAAAGTTCACCTTTTCATCAGTTCCCACCTTTACCACATCATTTTCTCCAAGAAACTGATATGAAAAGCTGTTATGTTCATTTCTCTACACCATCAGCAATTCTTAAAGTTGCCTTAATAAGCATATGGACTCCTTGGATCAGTCCACATATAAATAGGATATATAGATATAACTTTTGTGAGTACACACACACACACACAAATCCTTATTAGAAACAGCTTTTCAAATGTTGATTGGCATTTCCTTTCTCTGTTTTCCAATGACTTAATGATTCCATATACAATTTCAAATTGCATTAAATTTTTTTTAGTATTTAGTCTCTCACTCCTCTTTTTAAAGGATATTTCTAAAGCTGGCTTGGAGTAGTTCAAATCTAACATAAACACAGCTTACTCCTTATTACTCCATATTCTTAAAATGATTTTAATGGCTCTTAGAGTCTCTCAGATATTCTAAAATAAGGTCAAGATGATTCCACAGCCTATTGGTGGTAGGTATGGTGCTATAATTTTGGCTAAATGTTATTGACATGAAATACAATCATTAATCCAGTTAATAAGTTTACTGATTATTCACCTGGAATTTTTGGTGTTATAGTTTTTCATAGTAGAGCTTTTTAATGTCAGCTAGTTTATTTTGGCCAAACTATTTTTATTACTTAAGTGCTTAAACACCAGGATATTTGGAGAATCATATACTATCTGTAAATAAGAGTTCTTATAGTTTTATTATTTCAAACTAGTTTCTTCGGTCATTATTTTAATTATAAAAGTATCAAAATTTTTATTTCTGTAGGTGATATTTCCTAGAAGCGAATTCGAGAAATTTTCTATTCTATTTAAAAGAGTGAAATTTGAAATTTTTGTTTTTGTTAACTAGGCTTTTTCTGAACACCTGTTTCAATTGCAAATTGAGACATTCTGGTTTGGGCTTTGTTTTAACTGTAGTCGGATAGTCTTAAAAGCACTAAAATCATATTTAGGATGTTTTATGTTCCAGAATGTAGTAGCTACAACTGCACTTTTCTATAGTCATAGTGTGGTCAGTATTTGCCATAATTTCTAAATATAAGTTTTTTCTTTCTGTTTTTCCATTAGGGGTATTTCTTACACATCACAGTCATTTCTAAATATAAGTTTTTTCTTTCTGTTTTTCCATTAGGGGTATTTCTTACACATCACAGTCACTTCATGCTGTGCCCTACTTCCTGTTCAGAGAGTTATTTTGTAAACATAAATGAGAATATTAAATTTTTTAAACATTTTAATTATCATTTGAAAATTTAGGCTATTTCATTAATGCGGCTCCAGATAGTTCCTTCAATTTAATCAGAATTTTATCTGCTTGTTAAGGTCCACCTCAGATGTACTTATTTTTTGAAGACTCCATTTTTTTTTTCTCTTCTTCATTCTGTTTTCTTTTGTCTCTCCTAACTTCTCCTTTTTTTTCCTTCATATTTCTTTCTCCGCTTAGCTATCTTCCCTTTACCATGTTACTTCTTCCATTTCCTCTCCTGTTTTCTGTATGCACCTGTAGTTACTTCCTTTCTCATATTTACATATCATATTCACTTGCCATTCTGTCTTCTCCTTGCTGAATCTAAAAAAAAAAAAAAAATGCTACACCCTCATATAGTGGTCTCCTGTTATCTGCCTGTCTTTTCTTGTGCTTATTTTTTATGAGACCAAGTAGAATGGAAATAAGAGTTTGGAAGGGAGAAATAGAAGTTCATTTAAAAAATTGTTATTAAATCTTGTGAAGACTGTTGGTTAACTAAGAGTGTGTAAGATCACTACGATTCTTGTGTGAAGAGTTATGTTAGTATAGAATTCTTGGTTTAAATCTATTACCTAAATTGAGTATAAATTTGTGATTGACACTTAAACTTTGCTGTTCCCTTTAATTAAACAGACAATGGTTAAGAATATTGATCTCAGTAGAAGACATATTTTTAAATAATCAACTTGTTGATACACTATGTTGCTATAGGTTGCTAGAATTACTTTAGGCTTGAAGCAAAAACCAAAAACAAGACCATGGAAAGCTAAATACAGAGGCTTCAAAGCACTTTAGGATCATTAAATGGTTAGTCTAAACAACTGAAGACATTAAACAGATCCATGTTGGTAAATGACAGAAATGGTTAGCAGTTTAAGTATTATACAGTGGTACTTCGTCAAAGCTGAGTTTCCCTAGCAGTCCAGTGTTTCGTTGGACTCATTACCTGGGAGTTTGCTGTATATAAGCATTATGGGCTTGGTTTTTATATTGCTGCCAGTAGAAATTGTTTTTTATGGCTCAGGTAGAATTGATATTGTTCAGTTGAATATGCACTCCTGAGGAGCTTACTCATTTATAAAATTTTCCAAACCAACAGTTAGATTAATGTTGAAATACACTACTTATCCTATTATAGCATAGAGGGTATTTGTTTTTGAGGTTCTCAGAGTAGAACCTTGAGGTTTGTTGAATAAAATTTAATGGGAATTTAAGCTGGCTTCTAACTATTAATAGATGTAACATTTAGGGAGACATTTTTAAATTACATATTAAACCAGTTAAAAGTGGTCAGGACAATCATTAAAGTTTTGAATGTTGCCCAATCTAGGTTCATTGAAAAATCCTGCCTTTTAACTTATTAATTATGAAAATGTTTTTTATTAATTGTCATGTGGTCCAGTAAATATGAGCAGTTTTTTCTATGGTACTAGTGCTGTGAACAATCAAGCTGATGATTTCCTGATAATGTTTTATTATGGAGGTTATAAGTAATTCTGGAAATAGTATTTTAAGAAATGTCTTGCTCAGAAGCATCATTTCTTCCAGGAAATAGCTTTTCATATTGGTCTAAAAAGTTCACGTATATGGCATTCTGTTGGAGCTCTGGGGCACTACTATTTTCAGACTTTGTTTGTGTGCAATATGAGCCATATTGATTTCCAGATCATATGAATTTATTCAAAACAGGAGATTGTAATGTTCTAGGAACAGATTGTTTTTAGTTTTATTTAATTTGCTTTGAGTACAACTAAGAAAATTGCTTTGAAACAATGATGACATTATATTCTGACCCCCCTCCCCTTATCTTCACTGTCATTTTATTTTTCCCAAGATTTCTATTATCCTAACTCTGCGAAGTAGTAAGATGCTATTAGTACAAGTCAGGAGATGTAAGACTTAACAGTGTTGATTTGCAAGAAATGCAAAATGTATTTATTCTGTTTTTTTTCCTTTGTGAACTTTGCAAAGTAATAACTTGACCATATAATAAAAAACAGATTAGAGATGATAAGTATTTATATGATTGGAATATGTTTTATATACAAATCTTGCATATAATTTTTTTTCTGTAACACTTATCTACATTTTATCTGCATGTTATGATACTGGGTTTTTTCCCCAAAATTTCTGATCTTGTGATAAAAATAAAATAAAAATAAATCATGTAATCTTTATAAATAGAACATTGATTCTATTTTAATAATACTGCCAATCAAAGAGGAAATGCTCAAATTGAACCATTACTGTTCTACTGTGTAAAGACATCCCTTTTCAACTCAGACCGAGAAGTCTACATTTAGCCTATAAAATCCTAAATGACACGGTCCCCTCAAGGTCTCCTCTCTGATCTTATTTTTTATTTTCTTATTCTTTTTTTTATTTACAGTTTATTTATTTTTGCTATGGTGACATTGGTTAACAAAATTCAGTAAGTTTCAGGGGTATAATTTAACAGTAAAATATATATATATGTGTATGTGTGTGTGTGTGTGTGTGTGTGTGTGTGTGTGTGTGTGTGTGTGTGTGTATTGCATTGTGTGTTCACTGCCACATAGATTTCTTTCTGTCACCACATATTTGACCCCCTTTACCCCATCTACTTCCTCCTCTCCCCACTACCCTCTGGTAACCACTAGTTTATTGTCTATCTTATTTTAAACCACTTTTTCTCCCTCACTCAGGTCACTTTAGCCACATTAATCTCCTGACCGTTCCTCATTCAAGCCAGGGACTTTTTTAGTTTCTCTACTTTAGTTTTCTCTGCTTTAGTTTCTCTACTTTGTACTAGTATCTCTACCTGGAATGTTCTTCCCCCATAGCCACATAGACTTTTCTCAGTGCTCACATGTTATCCTCTTAGTGAAGCCTACCTCGATTATTCTATTAGAAAAATCACAACCCATACTTCCCACTCCACCCTCAGCATCTGAACTTCCTTATATCGCTCTACTTTTTTCTATAGCATCTATCATTTTCTAACAAACTGTATAATGTTCTTATTTTTTAAGAACATAATGTGTGAAATAAAACATAGAAGGACGTTCAAAGATGATGTATGTACACTAAAGAATGGAAGTTAAGGAAGTAATTTTTAAAAAATCACAAGACCTGAAGAATGCTATTCATCTTCAGATGGAAGGGCTGAACATATCGAGCAGAATAAATGAATAAAAAACTCCCATGTAAATATGTACTCTTAGAGTTTCAGTTCACCAAAAGCAAAGAAAACCCTAAGAGATTCCAAAGAAGGGGAAAAACGGTTACCAACAAAAGAACATGAATCAAACTGGTGTTATACTTCCCATCAGCAACCCTGAATTCTAACTAAGACACAATAGAGAAAAAAATGCCGTTAGGATTCTGTAGAAGAATGGTTTTGAAACTAGAAGTCTATATACGTAGCCAAATTCTCCATGAAATGTGAGAGCAAACAAAGATGTCTATGCAAGACCTCTGAAAGTGAATCTCCAATAAAATCACAATAGATAAAGTGAGAGCCAGGAAACAGTGACTCTAACCCAAGAGTGTGATAGGAAAGTGAAATACCTGAAATACATAAATGGTAGCTTTGCAGCTATCCAAGAAGAAAACCGATTGAAATTGAGACTCCAAATCTAACAAACAAGCAGCGGTCCTACAATTATCAGCCAAAGGGAATTACAGCTTTTATAATTCTGAATCCTGAAGGACCAAAAAGACTCTTCAAAGGAATTAACAAGCATTCATTATCAACTTGTTCTCTATATATTCTGTTTGACTGATGAGCTTCCTATTATTAGCCCACACTCTCTTTTCTTGATTATATCAGTGTTCTTTTTGTTTGTTTGTTTGTTTGTTTGTTGTTTTTTATGTAGAAAAGTAGATTCTGGCCCATTTCATAAATAAAAAAACAAATGACAAAAAGTATAAAAAGCACAGATCTGAAATTAGAGCATACAAATAATTGATTTCTATGTCTTCTTACAAATAACATCTTCAAGAATGAAGTTCACTGGTAGGATGGAGACAGTTGGATAGACTAGGACTAGGGGAGTGTTTTCCAGCAAAATGAAAAGTGGCAGACCCTGCAGAGACTGCTCTGACTCCAGCTCTTTTCTAGGTGGCTGGTTAGTGGAGCATTGCCCTTTTCCCCAGCACTCCCAAGGCTCCAAGTCAGCCGCTTCCTGTGCTCTGCCAACTATTTGCACTTTAAGGGATCTCTTCACAAAAGGGACTCTGAGACTCTTTTAAAATTAGCACTCTTTAACCTTAAGACATGAAATTATTCTATTGGGTATGTTTTTAGAACTCATACTATTTTTTAGCTAGTTCATAACTATATGTAAATTATTTACAGATGAATGCAGTTACAGCCACATTACCTTATTTAAATGCATCATTACTGGGCATTTCAATAGCATCTCCATTTGAACACTGAATTTTACTTCATTTCAAAATATTTGTGTGTGCAGTCTATATCGTTCCTTATTCATCCATTTTACTGTATTAAAGTAATAATTTGGCCCACCTTCAAAGCCATATGCATTAGATTATTACTAACATGAGGATTTACAGCAAACTGGGTATTTTTCCTGTTCATGTGATCTTGTTTTAATAATTATTACAAAACTGAATTTTTTTTCCAGTGAGATCCAGTACTTTTTTGTTTTTTAAAACAAGTGGTCTTTCAAATGCCTGATGTAAGAGTGTTTATGAGTTAGCAAAGCTGTCCTAGTTGATTGGCATAGTTGTCCAATGATATTTTATCTTTCCCTTTGAGTATTTCTATGAGGAATTCATCATATTATTGTGATGCTGCTGCAGATACCCCTACCTTCCTTTGTTACTTTTGCCTCTACTGTTACCTGGCTTCCCGAGTAGATGTTGATTCAGACTCCAGTCTTCCTAACCAAAATGCCAATGAATTTTAGCCTCTTCTCACTTCCTTTTACACTGCCAGACTGTGACCCTTCAGACATGTTAACTTCATTGATTACAATCCTCTTATTTTTGTCTATTATTTTTCCCCTCTTCTGTTTATGCAGAACCTCACTTTTCCAGTTATCAGAGATTCTTCTTGAACCCTTAAGACCCAAAATACTTTAAAGTTTTGGTTTTCTGTGCGAATCTCTCAAAGGGCTTCTCATCTGAAAATGATAACCGAAATCCTCACTACTAACTTTCTTACCTAATCATCTACTAATCTCCCTCTTGCTTACTATGTTCCAGTCATACTGTCTTTCTGTTATTTCTTGAAGACACCATGCAAACTTTCTCTTCAGAAACTTTGTACTTGCTGGTTTTTCTGTTTGAAATATTCTACTCCCAGATATTCTCACGGTTTTATCCCTTCACTTCTTTCAGATCTTTACTGAAATGTCTCCTTTTCAGTGAGAACTTTCCTTTCCAGCGTAGGAAATAACAATTCACCGTATTTCCAGCATGCCTCATAGCTTCAGACAAACTATATAGACAGATTATGTCTATCCACTACTTGTAACATCTCAGAGCCCTCCATTTCTAATCAGAGCTGCTTTGGTTCAACCCAGTTTAGTTGAAACCAGTATGCCAATGGATAAATTACAAAAAACAGCTTACTTGCTCTGCTCTCACAACAAAAATGCAAAAGTAACCTTGGACTTCTGAAATAAATACACTTGTAATCCTGACGGTTTATATAGTGTCAGAAACAAGATTTCTGCCCTTTATAATGTGGCAGTAAAGTTTGTGGCTCTCCAGCTCTCATATAAAATTCAATTTAGTATGAAGTGGTTCTTTAGCTTGACACAGTTGAGCTCAGCTGATTTTAGGCAATCTCTCTCTGCCTTGCAAGGAATATGAAGTAGTGTTCAGAAGTAGTTGTTTTCATATGTATCTTAAACACCTCTTTAAATACAACTTAGCTTTTCTTTTATGTTAAAAATATTTTATTCTGTTTACCTGCTGGTTTCTGGATTGAATTGAAATAATTACTCCAGTATTCATGTTCAGCTGTTACTTCTGAATTGATTTCTTTGAAGACTTTTAAGTTTCCAATGCCAGTTATATAAAAATTAAATAATATACTTGTTAATGGTGATTTAAAAAGAAAGAGAACATTTTAACTGTTATACTAAAATAGTTTTACCTTTCCCTTTAGTCAGTAGGATTCTGTAAAAAATTAGAAGAAAAATTTGCCCATTGTTTAAGAATATAATAAATTCATCTTCAGACTAAAACTGCTAACGTTAGCCTTTGGGATCCATGTGTTTTATTGAAGTATAACATACATACAGCTCAATGAGTTATCACAAAATGGGCACACCTGTGTAACCACAACCCTTTAAGGAAAGAAAATGTTATCTGCTTCCTCAAAAGTCCTCTTCCTGATTCCTAACCACTGTCCCTTTTTTGTTCCCCCAAATTAACCACTCTCTCAACTGTTCTAAAAAAATGGATTAGTTTTGCCTATTTTGTAAACTTTGTATAAATTCAGTCAGAATGTACTATTTTGTCTCTAGATTGTTTTGCTCAATATTACATATGTGAGGTTCCTATATCTTTCGTATAGCGATACTTTATATTTCTGGCTGCATAGTATTCCATTGTATGATCATACCACGTGTATTTAGCCATTTTTCATATTGGTAGAAATTTGAGTTGTTACTATGATTGGTACACCTGTGATTCATTTCTCTTTAGTATATACTTAAATAAGAACTGCTGGATCACAGGTTCAGTTTTAGTAGATAATCAAGTTTTCCAATTTGGCTATACCAACTTGCTTCCCACCAGCTGTGTATGAGTTGTCGTTGTCATACATCTTCTTCAGGACTTGGTATCGTCAGTGTTTCAATTTCAGCCATTCTGGTGTTTTCGTAAAGAGATATCACACTGAGCTTTTAGTTTGCATTTCCCTTATTATTAATGCGTTGAGAACTTTTTGACATATTTACTGACTATTTAGATATCCACTTATGTAAAGTGCCTTTTCAAGTCTCTTGTTCATTTATCTATCAAGTTGTTTGCTTTTCCTGTTGATTTGTATACATTCTAGATACAAGCCTTTCATTGATTGTGTATGTTGAAATTATCTTTTCCCATTCCATGGCTTGCTTTTTTATTGTCTTAGGGTATCTTTTGAGGTACAGAAATTTTTAATAGTGGCAGACCCTGCAGAGACTGCTCTGACTCCACCTCTTTTCTAGGTGGCTGGTTAGTGGAGCATTGCCCTTTTCCCCCAGCACTCCCAAGTCTCCAAGTCAGCCGCTTCCTGTGCTCTGCCAACTATTTGCACTTTAAGGGATCTCTTCACAAAAGGGACTCTGAGACTCTTTTAAAATTAGCACTCTTTAACCTTAAGACATGAAATTATTCTATTGGGTATGTTTTTAGAACTCATACTATTTTTTAGCTAGTTCATAACTATATGTAAATTATTTACAGATGAATGCAGTTACAGCCACATTGCCTTATTTAAATGCATCATTACTGGGCATTTCAATAGCATCTCCATTTGAACACTGAATTTTACTTCATTTCAAAATATTTGTGTGTGCAGTCTATATCATTCCTTATTCATCCATTTTACTGTATTAAAGTAATAATTTGGCCCACCTTCAAAGCCATATGCATTAGATTATTACTAACATGAGGATTTACAGCAAACTGGGTATTTTTCCTGTTCATGTGATCTTGTTTTAATAATTATTACAAAACTGAATTTTTTTTCCAGTGAGATCCAGTACTTTTTTGTTTTTTAAAACAAGTGGTCTTTCAATGCCTGATGTAAGAGTGTTTATGAGTTAGCAAAGCTGTCCTAGTTGATTGGCATAGTTGTCCAATGATATTTTATCTTTCCCTTTGAGTATTTCTATGAGGAATTCATCATATTATTGTGATGCTGCTGCAGATATCCCTACCTTCCTTTGTTACTTTTGCCTCTACTGTTACCTGGCTTCCCGAGTAGATGTTGATTCAGACTCCAGTCTTCCTAACCAAAATGCCAATGAATTTTAGCCTCTTCTCACTTCCTTTTACACTGCCAGACTGTGACCCTTCAGACATGTTAACTTCATTGATTACAATCCTCTTATTTTTGTCTATTATTTTTCCCCTCTTCTGTTTATGCAGAACCTCACTTTTCCAGTTATCAGAGATTCTTCTTGAACCCTTAAGACCCAAAATACTTTAAAGTTTTGGTTTTCTGTGCGAATCTCTCAAAGGGCTTCTCATCTGAAAATGATGACCGAAATCCTCACTACTAACTTTCTTACCTAATCATCTACTAATCTCCCTCTTGCTTACTATGTTCCAGTCATACTGTCTTTCTGTTATTTCTTGAAGACACCATGCAAACTTTCTCTTCAGAAACTTTGTACTTGCTGGTTTTTCTGTTTGAAATATTCTACTCCCAGATATTCTCACGGTTTTATCCCTTCACTTCTTTCAGATCTTTACTGAAATGTCTCCTTTTCAGTGAGAACTTTCCTTTCCAGCGTAGGAAATAACAATTCACCGTATTTCCAGCATTCCTCATAGCTTCAGACAAACTATATAGACAGATTATGTCTATCCACTACTTGTAACATCTCAGAGCCCTCCATTTCTAATCAGAGCTGCTTTGGTTCAACCCAGTTTAGTTGAAACCAGTATGCCAATGGATAAATTACAAAAAACAGCTTACTTGCTCTGCTCTCACAACAAAAATGCAAAAGTAACCTTGGACTTCTGAAATAAATACACTTGTAATCCTGACGGTTTATATAGTGTCAGAAACAAGATTTCTGCCCTTTATAATGTGGCAGTAAAGTTTGTGGCTCTCCAGCTCTCATATAAAATTCAATTTAGTATGAAGTGGTTCTTTAGCTTGACACAGTTGAGCTCAGCTGATTTTAGGCAATCTCTCTCTGCCTTGCAAGGAATATGAAGTAGTGTTCAGAAGTAGTTGTTTTCATATGTATCTTAAACACCTCTTTAAATACAACTTAGCTTTTCTTTTATGTTAAAAATATTTTATTCTGTTTACCTGCTGGTTTCTGGATTGAATTGAAATAATTACTCCAGTATTCATGTTCAGCTGTTACTTCTGAATTGATTTCTTTGAAGACTTGTAAGTTTCCAATGCCAGTTATATAAAAATTAAATAATATACTTGTTAATGGTGATTTAAAAAGAAAGAGAACATTTTAACTGTTATACTAAAATAGTTTTACCTTTCCCTTTAGTCAGTAGGATTCTGTAAAAAATTAGAAGAAAAATTTGCCCATTGTTTAAGAATATAATAAATTCATCTTCAGACTAAAACTGCTAAAGTTAGCCTTTGGGATCCATATGTTTTATTGAAGTATAACATACATACAGCGCAATGAGTTATCACAAAATGGGCACACCTGTGTAACCACAACCCTTTAAGGAAAGAAAATGTTATCTGCTTCCTCAAAAGTCCTCTTCCTGATTCCTAACCACTGTCCCTTTTTTGTTCCCCCAAATTAACCACTCTCTCAACTGTTCTAAAAAAATGGATTAGTTTTGCCTATTTTGTAAACTTTGTATAAATTCAGTAAATTCAGTCAGAATGTACTATTTTGTCTCTAGATTGTTTTGCTCAATATTACATATGTGAGGTTCCTATATCTTTCGTATAGCGATACTTTATATTTCTGGCTGCATAGTATTCCATTGTATGATCATACCACGTGTATTTAGCCATTTTTCATATTGGTAGAAATTTGAGTTGTTACTATGATTGGTACACCTGTGATTCATTTCTCTTTAGTATATACTTAAATAAGAACTGCTGGATCACAGGTTCAGTTTTAGTAGATAATCAAGTTTTCCAATTTGGCTATACCAACTTGCTTCCCACCAGCTGTGTATGAGTTGTCGTTGTCATACATCTTCTTCAGGACTTGGTATCGTCAGTGTTTCAATTTCAGCCATTCTGGTGTTTTCGTAAAGAGATATCACACTGAGCTTTTAGTTTGCATTTCCCTTATTATTAATGCGTTGAGAACTTTTTGACATATTTACTGACTATTTAGATATCCACTTATGTAAAGTGCCTTTTCAAGTCTCTTGTTCATTTATCTATCAAGTTGTTTGCTTTTCCTGTTGATTTGTATGTATTCTAGATACAAGCCTTTCATTGATTGTGTATGTTGAAATTATCTTTTCCCATTCCATGGCTTGCTTTTTTATTGTCTTAGGGTATCTTTTGAGGTACAGAAATTTTTAATTTTAATGAGACCTAATTTATCTGACTTATTTCTCAATCTTTTCCTTCATGGATCCTACTTTCCTTGCCTTACTTAAGAAATAATTCTATTCTAATACGATAAAATATTCTCCAGTGTTATTTTCAAGAAATTTTATTGTTTTACTCCAACCTTCTTTTATTGTATACCCTATCAATAAAAATTTAGGAGTATGCATCTTCTATACAGATATAATTTATATGTATCATATGTACAGTATACTCATTTTTACATAAAGCAAAAAAAGAAAAGAAAAAATAATTAGATAGTATCTACTTTTTTCACAACCCAGTATTATATTATTGATTTCCTGATTTATATTCACTACACTTTATGTCAGCCTTTTTTAGAATCAAATAATATTGTCAAGTAAATTATTTAAACTGTCAAGTAGGACACTTAACTCATTGACACGCCAGCCAGGAAGCTTTTATTTGGAAATATTCACTTGATATTAACTTGAAAAAAAATTTTATAAGTAAGAAGTTATTCACCAGATTTTTACATATTGTAATTTAAGAACTACAGTAGTTTCAAATTAGTTAGGCATGCGATAGACTCTCAGTAAATACTCATTTTTTTTAAAAAATGCAGATTTAATCATTTTGTTTCCCTATTTTAAGTCCTCAAATGATTTACCAAACAGCACCTTATATGTCTAAAATTTCTCTTATTTTTATAAGATTTGCTTAGATAGTCAGAAAGCTTGAACTAACCATGAAAAGTTAGGGGGAAAATGCACAATTTTCTCTCCTTTTTTTAATAGCTGAGCAGACTTTTTTTCCTTAAAGAATTATTCTACTTTCCAACATATAAGTTTGTGGCTTATGATGACTTTAGTCACTAAGCCCAATAAATGTCCTCTAACTCTTTTTTCCTCTCACACAGCTTCTTATATATAGGATCAGCAGTCTCCAAATTAAACCATTTACAAATGGTGTTTTGGAATAAAAGCACATTTATGTTATCTGTTTTCTGCAAGAATTGCCATATTTTAAAAGAAATCTTCTCTTAGCTCAAAACAAACTCAAATTTATTCGTTTGTTTGACCATCTAATCTATTCATATCTTGGACAACTTAATTTAAGATGTTTACAAAAAAATAGAAAATACAGGTTATTCTAGCCCTTAAGTTTTCTTTTAGTGTTATAGCATTCCCCTGCATCAAAAATAAAATTCTATGACCTTTTAAAAAATTCTGTATGTTAAGTAAGTTAAAAAGAAAATTTAAAGAATATCGTAATATTAATTAGGTTTTACAACAATCACGAAGGAGGTGGGTTTCCTGGAATTAGTTTAGCATTTGGTTTTCCAATAACCTCCACTGTGTAGCCATTAGTTTTTAAAGGTGATTACATATTTATCAGAAAAATTGAATTCTGATGAGTTGGAATTTTAATGCATTTGAGCCAGAATAAAAAGTTTTAGGTTTGTTTCTAAAGAGTAAGAAATGAAGGTAAAAGTCTAATGTAGTTAAAATTTATTGTACTCAGGGCAAGTTCTGAAATATAATGAATTTCATTAACATGCATACATAATCTGAAGGTTGGTAAATTATGTATGTTAGCATCATAAGACCAGTAGTTATTATGATATTCATATGAATTTACTAATTGCAGAATAAATAAGAAATTAGAAATTATTAAAGTAAAATAAAATCTGTTCGAAAAGCATTATAAGTATTTTCAAAAATGTTCAAAAATGTAAGAGACGTAAATTTCAAACTGAACCACAATACAGCTAGCCATTTTTAGCCTGCGTAATCTAATAAATCGAAAAGAGGGGGGTACTTTGCAAGACCACTACAGTAGCTCCCTGTAATAACTGATAAATACTTGCTTATTAATGAGGGATTACTTTTGACCAAAAGATTATCAAAGTATTTTTCCTCAGATTGCCGAGTTACAAAGCAACATATCTTGGGGTACTGAAATTTGCTAGATATAAACTGATTTATCTCTGAATTCACTTGAACTGCTTTTCACCAGAAACTCATGTCCTTTGTCATATCTTGCTTTTCTTAAATGCATAAAGGATCAAAACCTGAGTATTTTTTCTTATGCTTTGTACTTCCGTGTGCTCACATAAGAATATTTATTAAGCAGTCATCCATCCCTCTGTGACCTTAAATTCCCCTTAAATAAAATTTTAGAGTGCATAAATTGACTTCATTGTAGATTTGGGGCAACATTGAAAATTTCAGTTTTGATACAGATGAATGGCAAGGAAACACTGTGAGGAACAATTAGAAAAAGTATAATTTGAAAGTTGAGTAGATAAACTGGATTACAGAGAAAGAATGAAGATTTTTGCAACAAAGATTTGGAGGAGATGAAGGAAGACTTGAGAAAGTAAAGCTGGTCTGTGCCAAGTAGGCTAGATCCTAGTTAGGCATCACAGTAGCCTGCACAGTTTTGTTTTTGTTAATGTAATGTTGTTTTGTTTGTTTTCATACATCTGTCTTGGGACTCTTTGGGAGTGGCCCTGTTCATAGAAAACTTTGAACAGAAATCTCTGTTAGAGCCAGGGTTGAGAACTATTGTGGTCTGGCTGTGTAGATAATCTTATTTTTCTTTACTTTCCCACTGATCTTTAAAATAGCATTGAAATAAAAACCAAGAATAGTACAATATCCATTATTACAATTTTATGCTGTGTTAAATGTCAATAATATTATCTTTAGTGATTTTTCTTGTTTTTAGTGAAAGAAAAAAATATTTATTATAGTATTTTATTAGTTCACTTTGAAGCATGGTTATCAGCTATATTTTTCCTTTAATGTCAAAACTTTTATCACATATTCTCTTTATCTTGATATACTTAGGACTCCTGTGGTTGGGGCTATTTCAAATATATAAATGATTATAAGTGTTTACTTTTTATTGAAAAATTCTTTACTTTTTATTTTATGACAAAAATTAGAGAGGTTCTCAGACATTATTGCAATGATTATTATGGATTAGCATTTGGATTTTTTATCTGTCAGATCTCTGAATAAATCAGATGACCTGGTGATGGCAAACCACAACTGGTTTTTCGGACTCACATGTCATAATGTAGGATTTTGAAGTTACTGTGATATTAAATTAAAGGTAACTTATTTGTAATGGCAATAAAGTATTAAAGTATTAATAAATAAAGAATTGAGGACGAGAAATTGGAGAATTCAGAAACGAAAGGAGATAGTTAAGAATCAGTTTATCCTCTCTGCTGCCCCCACTGCAGCCCTCCTCCACTACATGTAATTTGACCTCTAAAAGATTGAAAGATAATGCCAGCATAGCTGAGATATTCTATGGGTTTATATCAAATAAACTATATTTTGTAATTTTTAAAATTTTTTAAATTTCTATAGCTAATTAAAATATTAAAAATAGAGTATAATACAGTACAGATTTTAAGCTGTTTTTATATGACTTGTGCTTCTTGTTATATTTCTGTTTCTTTGGGAATTCTTGGCTAGAGAAGATCTGTTCCACATCTGATTTTATGAGCCAGCAATGAGACAATGACAGTAAAGTAATAAATCGACATGATTCAATTAATTGTGATTCACATAAACCACTTAACAATCATATTTGTTATTCATTGGTATGTTTGTCATGAAGTTAATGTTTCCAGAATTTTTAAGCATTATACTCCTTTTTTCAAATTTGATTTTATGAATAATGATAATTTGTATTTCTCTAAACTCTCATATACTATTGTAGTTGATCCTTTTCACTCATTATCTTCTTTGGGGAAAGGAAGTAAAAAAAAGGAAAATTTTTACTCTAGTTTTCTCTAGTTTTCATTATCTTACAACTAATTGATAGTTATTCAGTTGCTGAGATAATTAGAAAAAATACATTTTATCTTTTAGCTTGTAAGGAAAACTTTGTACTTGAAACAGAAATAACTTTTTTGAGATTCACCAAATGGATTAGGTTTTCTTAATGAAGCATTGGGTATAGTAATAATAATTTGCTATCCTTTAGATATGAAAATAAGTGATTTCTCATCCAGTAGATAATTGATATTGAATTGAAATGCTGTAGAGTTTTTAAATTTGTTTAGATCTTAGAAAGGTTAGCTGTTCTATAAGTTAGCAGTTAAAATTTTTTATAGACAGTTACAGGTACTAGATGGAAGTAGTCTGGTTAAAAAATTTTTTAAAGTAATCCCGCTGGTATAAGGTGAAGGCCTGAGCATACACATTGACTTCTTGTTCCTCCTGAGGCCTCACTAAAATAGAAGCATAGACGCACATAAAGAAATGGATCCATTCAGCAAAGAGAATCAGAGAGACTCATTAGTACTTGGAAATTTTCAAGAAATTAGTGGGGGAAGGAAAAAAGATGGGAGTGAGCTGACTGATGAAACAAGCTGTGAAGAGGCTGCTGAGGTGAGAAGAATCAGCCTGCCTGAACCTAAAAGAGCCTCTGGACCGAGAATGTGCCAGTATGAAGAAGGGCAGGGAAAAGATGTCAAACTGAACACAGGAGAATTAATTAAATGTCTGTACAGAAAACTAAGACAATTGGCTCCCCTCCCCACTTCTATATACCTAGGCTAGAAAACCAGTCTTATCTCAGAAGAAAGGGATTGAACCATCTGAGAAGGGATAAGGTTTCTGTCATGTATGTTAGCACTCCACAAATAAGCCTACGTTATTCTGGCTTTTGAGGGGTTGGAGCCTGACATCTGGCTTCCTCCTACCTGCCCACTACAGCTCCTGCCTGATTCGAAGCTTGCCTGTGTCCAAGCCTACCCCCATGTACACAGACTCCTAGTTAATGCTAGCAAGTAGGCAAAAAGACAGATGAAACCTGTTTTCATTCTTATGCTTGTTCATCATTTCTGAAAACCAAATTATACAAATGCTTAATTTTCTGTTAGGTTCGTATCTTTGTTTTTATTGTTAAGTATTTGCTACACATTGTACAGATTTTTCACAGATTGAAGTCAGCTCTATTTTCAAGAGTAATTCACTTTTGGTACCTTAATCTTAAGAATCTACCAGAAACTACTTTTCCTTTGAAGATATTTTTATTTGCTAATATATTGGTAGGATGTGATTTGGGAACAATTAGTATTTACATTTTATAATCTTAGTTTGAATTTAATGATAGCATAAGCTAATAGTAATATTTAATAGTATACATATATGCTAACTGAAAATTCTGATTTATATAGTCTCTTGGGTCATGTCCTTTTTGCCTATAAGAGATATAGAAGGCTTTATTGAAAACAATGAGGAAGCTTGATCTCATTAAGTGGAAGGGAAGAACATTTTTCTTGTCTTTAAAACATTTAGTAATGTGAACCAAGTTGTAATGTTCAGAAACGTTTCAGTTAGACCCAATCTTAATTTTTTTCATTTCTTTAAATTATTATGGATATGCATATGAAGCTATTTTTGTATTCATTCTCAGCTAAATAAATTAGCTCATATATTCATGACAAATTACCTCTTATAGAAATTTCCAAAAGCATTTGAAAAATATCCCAAGAGGGGCAAGTTCATAATATTTTGTTTTATTCAAATGCTGTGTCTGGCTTCTGGATGGATATATGATCAGAAGAAAAAATCTAAATGT
>NW_011888820.1:1237366-1244570 GCF_000151845.1 Pteropus vampyrus
TGATTTCTCATCCAGTAGATAATTGATATTGAATTGAAATGCTGTAGAGTTTTTAAATTTGTTTAGATCTTAGAAAGGTTAGCTGTTCTATAAGTTAGCAGTTAAAATTTTTTATAGACAGTTACAGGTACTAGATGGAAGTAGTCTGGTTAAAAAATTTTTTAAAGTAATCCCGCTGGTATAAGGTGAAGGCCTGAGCATACACATTGACTTCTTGTTCCTCCTGAGGCCTCACTAAAATAGAAGCATAGACGCACATAAAGAAATGGATCCATTCAGCAAAGAGAATCAGAGAGACTCATTAGTACTTGGAAATTTTCAAGAAATTAGTGGGGGAAGGAAAAAAGATGGGAGTGAGCTGACTGATGAAACAAGCTGTGAAGAGGCTGCTGAGGTGAGAAGAATCAGCCTGCCTGAACCTAAAAGAGCCTCTGGACCGAGAATGTGCCAGTATGAAGAAGGGCAGGGAAAAGATGTCAAACTGAACACAGGAGAATTAATTAAATGTCTGTACAGAAAACTAAGACAATTGGCTCCCCTCCCCACTTCTATATACCTAGGCTAGAAAACCAGTCTTATCTCAGAAGAAAGGGATTGAACCATCTGAGAAGGGATAAGGTTTCTGTCATGTATGTTAGCACTCCACAAATAAGCCTACGTTATTCTGGCTTTTGAGGGGTTGGAGCCTGACATCTGGCTTCCTCCTACCTGCCCACTACAGCTCCTGCCTGATTCGAAGCTTGCCTGTGTCCAAGCCTACCCCCATGTACACAGACTCCTAGTTAATGCTAGCAAGTAGGCAAAAAGACAGATGAAACCTGTTTTCATTCTTATGCTTGTTCATCATTTCTGAAAACCAAATTATACAAATGCTTAATTTTCTGTTAGGTTCGTATCTTTGTTTTTATTGTTAAGTATTTGCTACACATTGTACAGATTTTTCACAGATTGAAGTCAGCTCTATTTTCAAGAGTAATTCACTTTTGGTACCTTAATCTTAAGAATCTACCAGAAACTACTTTTCCTTTGAAGATATTTTTATTTGCTAATATATTGGTAGGATGTGATTTGGGAACAATTAGTATTTACATTTTATAATCTTAGTTTGAATTTAATGATAGCATAAGCTAATAGTAATATTTAATAGTATACATATATGCTAACTGAAAATTCTGATTTATATAGTCTCTTGGGTCATGTCCTTTTTGCCTATAAGAGATATAGAAGGCTTTATTGAAAACAATGAGGAAGCTTGATCTCATTAAGTGGAAGGGAAGAACATTTTTCTTGTCTTTAAAACATTTAGTAATGTGAACCAAGTTGTAATGTTCAGAAACGTTTCAGTTAGACCCAATCTTAATTTTTTTCATTTCTTTAAATTATTATGGATATGCATATGAAGCTATTTTTGTATTCATTCTCAGCTAAATAAATTAGCTCATATATTCATGACAAATTACCTCTTATAGAAATTTCCAAAAGCATTTGAAAAATATCCCAAGAGGGGCAAGTTCATAATATTTTGTTTTATTCAAATGCTGTGTCTGGCTTCTGGATGGATATATGATCAGAAGAAAAAATCTAAATGTAGTGAAAGCTAACGATTACTGTTGTAAAGTCCAAAATGAATTTATCTCACTGAATGAGACTGACTTAGGAGACTAATGGAAACTTCAAGTCATAAAGTTTCCAAATTCTATTCATTTTGGAGTTACTGAGTATATGAAGAATACTATTATACCTGTTTCTGAAAGTCAGTAAGCATGGACATGATTATGCTAAAGTATAACTTGCGTATTGTTTTTTTTTTTTGTATTTTTTTATTATTAAGTTTATTGGGGTAACATTGGTTAATACAATTATATATTTTTCAGATGTACATTATAATTTGACACCTGTATATTCTATTGTGTGTTTACCACCCAAAGTGTGTATTGGTTTTAACCTGTAATACACTTTAATGTTTTGTACTTTGGGTGCTATAGAAATTATGTGACAGTTGAAATCCAAAGAGTCTTGTTAATGGTCCTTGGATTTATGTTTCAAGGCTTTTTCTCTCCTCAAGATACAAAACAAGTCTAGATCTTGCACAGGTCCTTCATAAATATTTTAAATACATGACATTGTCTGCTGAGTAGAAAGATAGACTTCTATTGTTTTTTGTCTACTTAATATTTTAAACTCCTGTATTCCCCATTTCCAGATGCCTTGTGCTGTAGAGACATTTATTTTCATCTGAAATTTATAAAAGGAAAATGTACAGGAAGGCATTTTAGCAAAACAATGAAGACAAACAGCTTTGACTCTTGGTTTACTCTTAATGAATACATTATAAATTGAAGGCTCATTCAGACTCTCAAAATTAATTTTCATGAACAGCAGGCTCTCTACCTTAAATCATGGTGCTAGTTTAAAATTTGGTATTCTTTTTCAAAAATACCAGTTCTTTTCAAAATTAGGTAAATATCTCAAAAAGAAAAATAAGACAACTTATTTACTGAACAAAATGAATACCACTGTGGTGGCTTCAGGTCAATTTTAATTAGAACATTAGCAATAGATAATTTGAAGATTATCAAATAGGAATTGCTTTTATATAATGTAACTTAAAGGTAAAGTTTTCTAAGAATTAATACTGAAGCTTTCTGAGTCAAAATTTTCATATGCCTGATTTCATTATTTGGTTCCATTCTATACAGAATGTTCAAGGCCATATACAATCATTGTTGTCTAATTAGTTTTAAAGAGGTTTCCTCAGATCCAGGAACAATATAATGGTGATGTTTACACACCAGTAAGAATTTGTTGATGAACAAATATGGCTATATCTGTAGAAAAGCAAACATTAAATCTAAAGTTACAGAAATTGGCTCTTTTTACCATCGTCAGGCATCTCTGTGTATAACTGAATAAAAGGAATATTTTTGAGGACATTCAAAAACTTTTCTCTTATGGAATGTTAGTATTCTTTTCTAACAATGTCTATAGTTTTTTTTAGTATATATGTATTCCTCCCTTATAGTCATTATAAAATACCTTTGTACTTTAATTTTAGGTTATTTTTTAAACGTTATACATTGATAAAAATTTAAATTTAGTTTTACTAAATTTAATTTAGTAAATTTAGTTTTACTGGTTTTGGACATCTCAATTTTATTTCACATCTTCCTCATTGATTTTTTTGTTTGTTTTTACTAGAATTAATCATTTAGTAATTCTTTTAGATTGTATCTGAAGATGTTAAGTTAGTCGGAGTCTTTGCATGACTGAAAATGTATTTTTGACTGATTGCTTAGGCTTGACAGACTTCTGCATTTAAATAATTTTACCTTAGAATTTTGATTTCTATTGCTATTTGCCGAAAAGAATTCTGATATCAATATAATTTTCATACTTTTACAGATAACCTGTTTCCTTCTCTCCTTCCGTCTATCCCTCCACAGCCCCCTCCATCCCCTAAAGGTTTTGAAATTTGTATCCATGCAATTCTGATATTACACTAGGATGTGATTAAGTGTCTGTTTTCATTATCAGTTTTCTTCTTCAGGTGCCTCTGCCTCTTTTTGTTTGAAAGCCTGAATCTATCTTTAGCTAAGGGAACTTCTTTTATTTCTGTAATTACTTTTTCACATAATTTTTTCTGATCCTTCTATTAGGTAGCTGCTGGAACTTCCAAGTCTGTCTTCCATTTCTTTGGGGGTTTTTTTGTATTTTGTTTTTTGGGTTTTTTTGCAGTGGATTATGGAGAATCTTTTATTCTTCTTGTCTAGCTCAATACTTTAATTTTTAAATGGATCCTTTAAATTTTCAGACCATTCTTCTAGGCTTTGTTTTGTCATTATTTTATCAAGCATGTTGTAATTTTGTAGAATTCTTTTTAAAAATAGCCTGTTCTTTTTGTTATTTTTGATATGCTATCTTTTCATCTCATTAAGAATGTCAGTTATATTAAAATGTTCTTCTGTTTCTTTTACTCTGCCTAAATATTATTTCTTCAATTTAAATTCAGTGATTTTCTTGTTAATTTTTTTCCAAATAATTGGTAATTCTTGGTTGTTAGTATGTATAGTTAAAAGCCTATATTGAGTAGTTTTTTAGTGGCTGGAGAGTATTTACTCCTCAGCCCAAATGAATTCATCCCTTTTTATTTCTTGAGGGAATGAGATTCTTATTACAGAAGCCTTCATCTAATGACTTGCAGGGCAAAAAGAGGGAGTATGGCTGGGCACAGTGTTCTTGTTGCAGGAGTTTATCATCTAGGTCTGAGACCCCCTTTTCATAAATGACCTGCCACCTTGTTCTGTATCTTAAATCCATTGACCACTCTGGGACTCTTCACAGTCAGAAATCACATTTGAGAAAATATATTCCTGCTTTTGTTATTTATTGACCGTGAACTTTGTTTTCTCTGGGCCTCTATAGTAACCTCCTTTGTTTTAGTTGCATTTTTCTCTGATTTGCCTTTTTCCTTTGATTAAATCTCCTCTGATTTTGGTTTATAAAACTTCCTCAAATTTTCTGATATGCAATGGTATTCTTATTTACCTGAATTATTGATGTTTCAAAAAATATATTCTATGTGGAGTTTTAATGGGAGAAGGAAGAGATAACTATGTCCTCATTTGCCATCATCCATTTTCTCTTTAAGTAAAATGTGTAAGTACAGCCTTTGAAATTAAGAGGAGCTAAAAAGATTATGAAACCATTTAATGAAGTTTGTCAACAATTTTTAAAAGTGAAAAATGTGCTAAATTTTATAGTCCATAATGAGTTTACAAAAGCCACTTGTTTAACATTAACCTCCTTCATGAGTTCATTTTCTTTTTTCCATAAGAGAACAAATTTAAACCACTGACTGGGGAGAAATTTCTTAGGCAATGTTTACTGTTAGTCATCCTATTTAAGAAGAACTTGCTTAAGTGGTATTTTTATTTCATGGTAACAAATGGATTATTCATTATAGTCAAAGCTCAGTATTGACCTATTTTATTACGTTAGGCATGTTATTTCCAAAAGTGGCATGACATGTCAGCATTTTGATGGGTAAATTTTAAATTGCCAATATTAATAGAAGTAAACGCTTATGATTTTAACAGTGATTATAAAAGAACTTCACTGTGTTGTCGTAGGCGAGATTCAATAAAAAGAGAAGATTTGGTATCATATTAATAGCCATGTAAAGCAATAGCCAGTCTGTACAAGTAAATTAACTAGTATCTGCTAAAGTGGACAGGTTGATTTGTTTATAACCTCATTTTTAATTAATTACATTTTTGACAAAGGAATGTAATTTAAAAGTAGACCTCAGGCTTGAATTTGTCATATTTTTCATGATTTTATTTTGAAATAAAGTTTGTTCCTAGAAGAGAATAAGAAAAGATTTTAGTTTACATAATTTTAGTTTATTTATGTTATGCTTTTTGATTAAACTATTCAAAAATAGGAAGACATGAAACAACATGTTCTCTTTTGAAAATTAGAAATTATTAACAAATCAGTAAGATTGCCTTTGTACGTGAACTGCTTCATGGAGACTTACAATATTCGATTTAATTTTTGTCTTGTACTTTTTTCTAGCAAAACCAGTTCCTACTTTAAAGATCAGTATCCTATGGAAATTTTTTGCTTCTCTTTTAAAAGTGCACCTGCATCCAAAACTGATTAAAAACATACTTAAAAAGAAAACTACCATAATGAATTACATTTCTCAGTACTACCTAATTTGCCAATATGACTAGTTTTGATTAAAAAGAAGCTGATTATAATATTCAAAACTGTTTATTGAACAGAAAAGTTGGATGCAATCAGAAATCACAGGTAGACCCATGGAGATACTGAATTTGAAAATCTTGATGTGACAATTGCTTTTTTCTTTAAAAGTTTTACTAATCTTGCCAGGGTACTACTAAGTGGGTCTTCTACTAGTATTTGGAAGATTTTTTTGGTTTTTATTGGGGACGGGAGGTGATGCTGCTTATTTTATTTATTTATTTTTAGGTTAGAGTGGCGTTGATGTGTATTCTTTTTATATCTTAGTAAAGTTCTTTTATCAAATTGATCAGTACAGCCTGCAGCTAGGTACTTCCAAAAATATGTTACCATGACTAAAAGTTTTCATTTCAGTGCATTTATTTGACATCTTTCTGGTTATTACTGACCCAAACACCTGAGTCCTCCCTCTCTTTTTCATTTCATCTGTTTGTTTGTTTGTTTGTTTGTTTGTTTTCATTTTTATTTCAAAGACTTTTGCAGATCTCTTTCTTCATTCCTATCACCCAACATTAATTTTTAGTGTCTGACTTTGATCTTTACTTATCAACTTAAATCGTTCTTGTTTAAGATTTACCAGCAGATTTACCTGTTATGTTTAAGACACAGCAGTTCGGTGTCTACTAGATATCTTGTCAACCTCTGGTGTGCTTAGCCAGCCATTCTTAGTGTTTGGGCTTCAGAAATATTTTTACCTTAGTTGTATAATAATATTAGCTAATATTTTTTGAGCACTTACTTTGTATCATTCACTATTCCAAGCACTTTACATATCATATGATCTTCACTACAATCCTGAGATAAGTTATTATTATTATTCCCACTTACAGATAAGGAAAGTGAGGCACAAAACGATTAATTACTTTATGTGAAGCCACACCACTAGTAAGAGGTAGAACCAGGATTCAAGCACAGGCAATCTGACTCAAGAGTGTTTAGCCTCCAGATGCTATACTCCTTTTTTAATCAGTGTTTCTTCTCATCTTTTGCTGTTTGAGTCTAGGTTTTTATTTTATTTGGCCCACATCTGTCTATTACATTAAAAATTTCTACATCCTGAAAAACCATCCAAGTATAAGTTAATGTAATTTGTAACAGAGTGGGAGTTTAATACATATTATAAACAAATTTCTTTTTGTTGCTCTTTAAAATTAAACTTAAGGAGAACAATCATTACAAGATTCAGAGTTAGACCTACAAGGATTTAGAGGTGGCATACATATGTGTTTTTATTTTATCCATAATTCTTCAGTTTCTTAATTGCCAGTACTGTACAAGATATAATACTTGGATTTCATCATTAGCAATTAAGGTATGATTTCTTAGAGTAGAAGATTGAATTTAGGGCCAGGTTTTTTAGTGTTAATTATTTGAAAATGTATAACTCTACTTATTATAAAATGCATTATTGTCTAAGTATTAGTTGTCTAGCCCT
>NW_011888820.1:1246237-1263806 GCF_000151845.1 Pteropus vampyrus
TTATGGCTTAATCTCTGAATTAGATCACCAATGAAAATGAACTTCATAGATTCATTCTATTAAATACATTTCATCTGCTTCACAAAGCAGTAATAGTTTTGCATTATTTGTGGGCTGGATTCAAGAGACATTATATCTAAAAACAGCTGGAAGTTGCTATTTTAGTAAGGAGCAATGTCATGTGGGAAAGAAACCCAACCTTCCTTATGCCTTCTGCCTGGAGCATAATATTCTACGTACTGGATTTTTTTCACTCTCTGAAGTGAGGATTTTTCATGCAGTTCTGATGATACTGTTGAAGTTGACCTTCATTATATATGTAAAAGGCCTCAGACAATCTATAAGTATGAAAATAGCTTTCAGAATTGTGGCCTTACTTAGGTTATATCCAAGCAGTGATACACCTTTTCCAAAAAGTAATTTATTTGGGCAACATTTACATAACTCTATATGTAATTGTCTATCTACTTATTGCTTATTTAAAACATTACATTTGAGAGAGGTTTGTTTTCCCTCTCAGCATTTTACATATGGCTTTATTTTCCATTCAATTTGAAAAGCCAAAAAAATTCTATTCAACTTAAGCAAGCATTTATTAATTGTTGTATTCAAGGCCCTGGGCTAGATACATGTGGGGCATGAAAAATGATTATGATGATGATGACAGTGATTGCTAACACTGGGCCACTAGCCTAAGTGCTTCTACACATAATAGTTATTTAATCCTTATATCCCTGTCAGGTAGGAACTATTATTATCTCTATGTTACAACTGAGGAAACTGAGACATAGCACATTTCGATTTGCTCAAGACAGAGACTTAGGAAGACTGGTTTAAAACACAAGCAGTTTGATACCACAGGTCACAGTCTAATAACCATTGTGCTATATTAAAATGTAGACCAGATTTTACTCCAGAGAAGTTTTATCCTACTAGAAAAGTAATGATATACTTAGGGAAAAAATGCAGTACAAGGTAGAATGTATTAGGTACTGCATTATTGATCCAAATATAGAATACAGGGGCTCAGAAGGAGTAATGCACTCCTAACTGGGAGATGGGAGGAAGTGTTTTAGTTGACCCTTGAAGAATGGCAGAATTTTGCCATGTGGAAGTTAGTTAGAGGAGTATATTCTCATTGACAGGGGCAGTGGGAGCAAGGCCATTGTTTTGAGAAAATATAGAAGTGTTCAAGGGTAATAATTAGCAAATTTTTATAGCATACTTGAAGAGGTAGTAAGGAGGAAATAATTGAATTTGAATTGTGGAAGGATTAAAGTGGCAACCTAGGCTGAACTTCCGCCAGCAATGAAGAATCTTTGAAGGGTCTAAACTCTAGAAAAAGAAGTCCATGATCAGAGTTGGATGGATTGAAGGGGGTAAAACAAGAGTAGACCTAATACTTTTTAAAACTTGGACAGAGATTATAATTAGGAATTGCATCAAATATTTAACACATATTTTACTCTGTAACTAAATGAAATTAGGTGACCAAAATTAATTTGAATATATAGAAAAGAAAAACCTTTGTGCTTATACAGACCCTTGAATATACTGCATATTTTTAATTTGAAATTGGAAACTTTACATTATTTTTGAGGTATTAGTAAATTATAGATCCAAATTATACATTATTTAAACATTGACTTGTTACATCTTTCTTCTTTAACTGTAGGAGAAATTTTCAATATAAAGCAATTATCCAAACTGGAATCTGGCCAAGGTCCTATGGCTTAACATTGCTTTCTTATAAAGATGTTATAAAATATTTTACAGATTTTAATGTTGTTTTATATCTAATCTTAGAAGACATTACCTATAGCCGAACTAGATAATTGATTTGATGCAACAAAATAAACCTACTTAAAGAACTATTCCTATTACACTCTTTAATTTAAATGTCTTTCCAAAACTTGTCAATATTTATAATACAACATTAAAGACTTGCACTCACACACACAAAAAATTCATTTTTACTGTGATGTAAATGGTTACATGTGAATATCTTATTTCAAAGTACTAAAATAGTAGTCTCTGAACATAGTATTTCTAGGGGAAAAATTTCTCTACAATTCTGTCAGGGGAAAGCTGATACACTTGGAGAAATCTTGTACCACTCACCAAACCTGTGACTCCCTGACCTAATTTGCGAACCAGGTTATATTGAGGTCATTATGCAGACTGATTGCTCCTTCTGACTTTTACATATTACTTCATAGATTATGTTGACCTTTGGATTTCAGACAGTAAATAAAATATAAAAATCTTACTCAGTTTAAAAGTTAGAAAAAAATTGGATTAGTCTGAAACATATTTTTGCTTGAGATCTTTTTTCAGGCATTCCCATGTTAATTTTTTATGGGTTTTGTATGCTAAATTATATATTTTTAATTTTAGAGTTATCCCTTGTCTATTTCTAAAAAACACCATTTAAATACCATACTGATTCTTTTCAGATATTTCAGCCTCTTCTTAAGCACCTCCCTTCAACTTTTCCATGAATGCAGCTATATAGTGAGAAATGATTTTTGCCAATTATTCTGATTCCTTAGATTGTAAGACATCTCAGTTTGCATTCATATAGGTTATTAAAGAAGACAATTGGCCTCTATCCCTTCTAATCTCTGCCTTGCCAGTCTTACTTCTCTGCCTTTTGTTAGAGGAAAAGGTGGAAAAATTAGTAAATATTTTTTACTCCATTTCTGCATATTTAAATCTATATCCAAAGACTAGGTCTAATTTCACCTCTAGCACAAATTTGAAATGAAGGTAAAGAAGTATTAATCACCACTTTATTGTTATCATCTTATTTTCAGCTTTCCAGTCTAAGATTAATAAATGGGTAGCATTTTAAAAAAATTTTACCATCTTGGTAGTTAAGAATTATATTTTTACACTTTTAAGTCTTTTGTTTGTTGTCTCTGATTTTCTACTTTATATTTTTATTTCCAACAAGTCTTTATCTTTCTACTAAAGAAAAGGAGATGGGATGAGTAGTGGCAGACTTTCACTGTATTCTTTATTTATCCCTTTTAAAGGCAAAATCTCGATATGAATTATATTAGGTATTGGGTTACATGAATATCTTTTGTATTAATCCGTGTACTTTTAATATTTTAAATATTTAATGAATATTAAATATCTCATAATTAAAAAGTAAAAAGTAGACTGAGACCATTTTATTTCCATTTGCTTTGACTTCTAGGCAAAAGAGAATTTGACCATTGGTAATAGGGAAGATATTGACCAGTTTTAGTAGAAGAGCAACCTAATAAAAGTACCACTTTAAAAACTAAACTGGACATCTGTATTTAGAAAGATCTAGAGAATAAGACTGAAGAAAAAGAATTTAAGCAAATTAAGCATTCCATTTTGAGAAGTAAGTTCTTAGACCAGGAGATGATATCGGGAATAGAAAGGAAAGAGGAAGGGAGGCTGCTTCTTTATATGATCATTTGGTAAGCATTCTCAAATGAAAGTTACGATGTATTACCACTCCTGCCTAATGCATTTTGTATACTTTACTACCTATCTCAAATCTAGTTTTTACTGCGTAAATGTAAGCACTCCCCATGAGCTGGGTTAACATTCCAAACCAAACTGAGATCACAACCAGTAATATGGTTATTACTCCTAAAGCACCCATGTGGAAAATCACCTCTTAAGAAGGGTATCAGTTAGCTCTGTTACAAATAATTCCGGTTTCAAATTAGTCTGGCCCATCTACAAGTAGCCTGTGTCTATTTGGAAAAGTTCTAATTTGCGACATAGTCCTTGGCTGCTTCTACAAGTTTCTGCAAACCTTTATTTAAGCCAGTCTCTTCATAAATGTCTAAAAGAGAAACCCTTAAGCCATTATTTAACCCCACCTTAAATAACATTTCTCCACACATTCTATATTTTTAAAATATCATTGACCTTTCCAACTTCATGATACAAATGAGTAATTTTTTCACAATTGGGTAAATTTCACCAACCTTATCTATTTTATATTTGTTAACTCACATCTGACTTGAAAGTAAAATTTACTTGTAATCATCTTGGGGTTAAACAGATTTAACCTGTTCTCATATTGTATTCCTTTGATTTATGGAATAGTCTATGTCTTAATTCCCTAATCTATGAATCTATAATTTCGAAGCCCTATGTGACCTGTAACCAAATAGTGATGTTCAATAGGTGCTCTTGCAATTCTGTCATTTTTTTTCCTGTCCAGGATAGGAAATGCCTTTGAAACCTTTGTTTATTTTTCAGCACTATAAAAGAATTTTATAAAGTAATTTCGGGTTCAAAATTATTATTGAGAACTTCATAGGATATTTAAATGTTGTTTTATTAACTTGCCGTAGGTCACAAAACTCATTAATATTAATGACTAGAATAGAGAAACATTTAGCTTCTGTAATCATCAACAGATAGAAAATGTTAAACCAAATTGTGTAGCTTTATTATGTTGAGTCATTCCAGGCTAAGACCACATATAACAAGCAAAAGCTGAACAGTTCAATTTTAATGTTTCTGATTCAAACCTTTGGCTTCTTACTTTTTAAAGTCGATAAACTAGAGTTTTAAAACTGACACTCAAAATTTTTATGGACTTTATATGAATATGTGACTAATTAAAATAAAATACTTGGGACTAATCATTCAAAAAAGCATTTATTATTAATAAACTTTTGAAAAGAGACAAAACTTGAAGCAAAATTTATTTTTTCAAGTATCAGTCTTTAAATCATTAGTGTTCTCTTAAAGAATTTGCATGATGTAAGACTTTACTGTTTTAAAATTTATATAACTATGAGCTGCTAAGTGATATATTCTGTTTATTCCAAAGATATGATCTAATAATCTCTGCAGCTGTCACCAGTCTTTCCTATAAAATAACAGTACATCAGATAGAAGTGAAGAGGGCCTGAAATTTCAACCTTGAAATGAGTAATTACGCTGTATTCAACACAGCTGATCTTACTTACTTCCACTTACATGTAAACAGCTGGTCCTTTTTAACTGGCAGTAGTAAACATAATGAGGAATATGGATGCTTATTAGGTAACCTTTGGTAAATAGAACTAATACTTTGAGACATTTGTCTACCATAGACACTGACAAACTTTTTTCTGCGAAGGGCCAAATAGTAAATATTTTAAGCTTGCAGGCTATATAGCACTGCTATTGTAACACGAAAGCAGCCATAGACTATAAATAAACAAATGAGTGTGGCTGTGTTCCAATAAACCTTTATTTATAAAAACTGACGGCAAGCCAGGATTGTCCTGTGGACTCTAGTTTACCAGCCCTTGGTCTACATTCATTTGACTTCCTTACTTTATATTCACCCCTCTAATCAACTGGAATTGACTTCTCCTGACCAATCCACCAAAAATACTTCTGCCAACATCCATGACATTCTCTTTGTCATTGAATCTCAAATAAAAACGTACTAGTCCTTGTCTCAGTTGGTTCTTGGGAACCTTTGACACTTGAATCACTCTTTCCTATTTAAAACTCTATCTTCCCTTAGCACTTCTCTAGTTTTTAATCCTACCTCTCAAGGCATTCCTCAGTTTTTGTTTGCAAAGTTCCACTTTTTTATAGCTCATTTCTTAAATATTGGTGTGCATTAGGGATCTTTTTAAAATTTATATAATTTCCAGAATAGGCAAATTTATAGGAACAGAAAGTATATTGCCAATTGCCTATGATGACTAGGGGGACAAGGGCAATGGAGGTTAGGAAAGTTGGTGGATGATAGCTAAAGAGTATGGGGTTTCTTTTTAGGGATGATGAAAATGCTCTAAAATTAATTGTAGTGATAGTTGTACAACTCTGTGAATATACTGAGTGTTGAATTACATACTTTAAATGGGTGAGTTGTAAAGTGTATTAATATTTCCATAAAGCTGTTGAAAATTATAAGTTAAATTCTCTGCCGTTATTATTTCCTTAAATTAAAAGTAAAACCCATGCTACACCCTTTACTCAAGTACCATAGTACAGACTGAACTATCTGCCAGTGCTATCTGTGTTGAATTCATGGTAGTATGCCCCAGACTCTATACTTTAAATGTAAAATAAAAGCCTTATTTATGAACTCCTGATATACTCAGGATTAGAGAAAAATATTAGCTCATTAGAACCATTTCATTTTTAGAATATGCATTGTTAGTTCATTTGATGATTCCAAGAGGATTTTGCAAATTATTTTCTGGTAATTAGGTTAGCAAGGCACTAATGTAGATGGAAAAATGAGCTCCGTCTTAATCTGTCACCATTACAAGTTAAAAATTTGTAATGGAACATGATTACAAGTTAACAATTTTGTCTAGATGGTTACTGCCTTAAATTAACCCAGAATCAAATTAGTTATTATATTGCTTGTCTTTAGGACTGTGGGTTGTGTCAAGAGTAAAACAGAGGGTGCCCTATTATTATACTGCAGCTTAGCAGTGGTTTTCAGGTGCCTCTTAAATGATAAATTCAGTACCCTTCATAACATGAAGCAAATGCCGAACTTACCCTTTTTATTTTTCAGAGATAGGTCTTCCAATTAGCTGATAAGAAATGTAAATTGTAACTAAATTGAGAAATTAATACTCATTTAAGTATACATATCAGTCTTCTTTTCCTTGAAGACTGACATGAAAGCACAAGATAGAAAAAAATTAAACCAACATGTTTTTAATTACCTTTTTCTTAACACTGTGAATCATATTAGATTATTTAATTTAGAATGCAAAATACATAATAGCTCTTGAAAATACACACACGTTATCCAAATTTCTGTATATGAATAAAGTGATTTTATAAACAAAGGAAAAACCCAAATTTGGGCATTGAGCTCATAGTCTTTAAAACTATATACTGGAAACGTAATAAGATTTGAATTTGTTATCCATAGTTTACCTGGAATTCCTCAGCTATGATATTAACACATGTTTTGAAAAGTCAAGTAATGCAGCTACTCTAAATCTGTAATGATAATGCTTCAGTAATCAGATAAGCACATATAATTAGAATAAAGTATAATTTCCAGAAAAGGATGGTATCACCTATAATATTTATTACAGAAAACTCAATTTTTTAGCCATCAGTGCTCTTCTTAACATAATTTCTCACTATATTTAAGGACCTTCATGTAATCATATTCAAAACCTCTTATCTTGCTGATTACCTTCAGCAGCCATAGCTAAATATTTCAATACCAAAGCTGAAAATCATAATGACATATCAGCATACACATAATAAATTACAGTTAATGAATATTATAGGAGATGTGTTTTGATTGGCTCCAAGTTTGTGATCTGCTCATGCATAGCACATTGTAATTTTTAAGAAGACAGAAAAAAAATATGAAGATGATATGACTGCCAAACATATTGCATTGTCTTCATAAGAACAAAGTAATATTTTAGCCAGAATGAAAAGGGCATATACAGATAATGGGTTAAATATCCTAGCAGCTGAAGTAGATATTTCTGATTACATACTTAGTGACAATATTTCATGCATACATTTTACACAGTTTTTATATTGAATAAAGATTTCTCGTCAAAAATGGTTTGTTGTTATGTTGGCAGCCAAGACAATTGTCTTTTTAGCAAATGATGTTCAAAACCTCAAATCTGCTTTTACCAACTTGGGACCTTCAAGTGTGAGAAGTCATTTTTCAGGTTAACTAAGGACTCATTACATAGTTTAATTACCGTGATATTTAGCCCACATATTTACCAAGTAAACAAGAATTATAAGACCTACAGGACTACTGTCAGCATTGGGCAAATACTGTAGTATAATTGGAAAATACTGTCATTTAGACAAAATCCATTTATTTTGATATTCTCCATATATAGTATTTTTTTTCCTGTATGGTGGAAAAAGCATGTTTAAATTTAGCAACTTCCTTTCTTAAAGTTAAGCTCAGTAAACATATAAATTATTAAGTGCTATGATTAGGTACCATACTATTAGACTACAATAATGAAAATAAAGCATAGCCTTGAAGAGCCTCCCATCTGTAGTGCAAAGGTAGATAATTTCATGCAGTGTAGTAGGGAAAGGCAATGATAGAGATATGCATTAAGCGCTAAGATGTCAACTAAAGTGAGTTTTAGGATCTAACTAAATGAAATAAGTGGTACATGTACAAGTGTGTGCATACGTGTACTCATAAGAGCAATTGGGAGCACTGCTGGGAGAACACAGGGAATAGCGTGAACAAAGTCCGGAATGGCAGTATGCAAAGCATGCTGGTACTGCTAGAGCGTACCATGTATTTAGAGGATACTAGATGAGGCTGTAGGAGGAGTCATGGGTCAAATTTTGGAAGTCTTGAATGCCATGCTAATAACCTTGAAATTTGCTTTTACTCTTTATATACTGACTATATTCTTAAATGCATAAGCATTTTGTTGAACTGTACTTTTCAAAGAGTGAAAAAATAAAAGTTACAACTTGGTTGTTTTCACCCTGGGAAAATGCCTTTTGTGGCTTATATTCCATTTATTTGTAGCAGTTGTCCTTTTGTAACTTTATCAAACCTTGATATAAGCTCATGGTTTTCAGTTTTCCCACTGCTCTCCTCCAACAGCAGAGCTATCCATGCCTGTGAGCTTTTGGCGCCTGCTGGAATCACAGGGCTTGAGAGAGAAAGAGAAATCAGTTCCATATGTAGGTGGAAAGTGATAATTTCTCTTATTCTTTTTCCGTATGTAGTATATTCATTGGGTTAACATATTTTTGTTTATAATTAGAATTTTTCGAAACATCGCCATGGTATTATATTAACTTCTGTGAAATTTTCACAGTGGCTTTTTAAAAAATTAATGTAACCAAGAGAAAGAGATTGGCTTATGTTTTTTTCCTGCATATTTTCTAGAAATTGAAGACTTTAACCTCACATTATACCTCTATTACTTAAGACAGCTTGGTACCTTATCGGCCATATTTGTCAAAATATTTGCCCTCAGCATAACTTCTATGTATTTCTGTGTAGAATGATTTAGAGAAGGGAAGTAATTGTGCAGATTCATTAGGAGAAATTTTTTCTATAAATTAGCTTAATATGCAAGTGAAAGTGCTGTTTTATCTTGGGGTACCATAATAATGAAGTAGATAGAACAATGACTATTTCCACCACTGTATACTTTAAAAGTTAGTTCATCTTTGTGGGACCAGTTTTCTTTTAAATAAGAAAACTTATCTGTTAAAGAAGAGGGTTGAATGAAGTTATTGCCCAGGCTCTTCTTACTGACATTTTGTAGTTCTTTAACTATTTAAGTTCACCAGCTAAATTTGCTTAGGTAGGTGTGCCTTTCAACATCTTTGAGTCATAGAATTGAGAAGAACCTTGGAAAGTCAAGTAGTGAAGCTGCCTTACAGAAAAGTGGAAATTTGCTTTTTCCCTCTACCCAGAATGCTCATGCTTACACCTCTCAAGCTGACACCTTCTGAATCAGAGCTGATTGTAACATCTGTTACCCCTTTGGTTGCCAAGATTGATTCCAGTTATCTGACAGATGGGCAGAGGATCCCTTACTTCCTACTCTCCCATGTACATTCTTCCTATAGTTGGGCACTTAGCTGTAAAGATAATCTGCCTACCTAGAGAAGGACCTTTCTTTGGTCAAGAGTATATTCTTTCCCATGGTTTATTCATCTTCGTATCAGTATTCTTTAAATGTTTACTGAATGACTGAATATTATGAGTGATAGAAATGGCTAATGTTTGTATGTATGAATAGAGTTTCATGGTTTTTTCAGTCTATGCGGGAGCTTAAATTAATACCTAGTTTTTTGAACAAAGATAGTCAACAAATAATAATAGAGATACTGGAATATATTTACAAATACTTGTAACTGTATATAGTTATAGTTACAGAGAATATAATCTATACATGTATTTATTTCATAAATGGTGCCTAGTATTTTGATTTATGAATTCATTCAGTAGAACTAGAAATATTATTTAAATTTTATCACTGCCCTTCATTTCTGTAACTTAAAGGAGAAAATTTCCTCTTTAAGTATCTAGTAAAGAAAGTATTTTTAGATTCAAGTAGGATAAGAGATTAGTAGTTTTTCTTTTACTAGAATTCTCTACTCCTGATTTTCTATGTGAAAAGATAATTATATCATTTCTTATTCTGATGTCCAACTTAAGTTTAAAAGCTAAGCAATGTAAATTTGATTTAATTCTTATCTAGTTTATATTATTTAGAGGCTATTTTTGCTTAAATAGTTTGTGAAGAGGCTAATGCATTTCTCCCCTTGGAAAATGTATATGTGTTCCTAATTCTTAACTAATGGAAAATGAAAGGGTATTTTTATTGTCAGCTTTCATCAAGTTAGACCTCTCTTGAAGACCTAACTAAATTCTGTTTCCATGGGAATTTTGCTAATGGGTATGTGCAACATTATCCAGGTACTCATAGATAGAATTACAAATTAAAAATAAAAAGGAATGGGTGAACAAGTACATCTTCTCTTAAGAAATTGGCAGCATGGTAATCTTTGCACTTCCATTTTCACGTTGCAGTGTTTCCAGATAGGGTGCATGAAACCAGCTTAGACAATATAAGTAATTAATTTTCTAAATGAGTTCTCGGTTGTAATTTTATATGTATAAGGCAGAAGAAAGAGAGTAAATCTTCTAGTGTGTGTATGTTTAGTTAACAATATTAGTGACTTTAATAGGTTTTACTGGAAAATGAAAGATTGAAGGCATATTTAAAAATAAGCCACCCAGTTTTATCACCTGTATCTTAACTTAGTAAATTATTTTGGTTCGTGTAATAAATGCCCACCATACATTTTCACATCATACGCAGAACATATATGTGAATCTAGTGATACTCACCATTTATGGAACACCTACCTACCCTAAATATTGACATTCTGTAGAGTTCAGCCCCAGGCTACCGTCTTTTCTCACGCTGCATTCTTTTTCTGGGTAATTTCATCCGCTTTTACAGTTTTAACTATCAATAGACCAGTAATTCCCAAATGTGTATCTCTTACTTAAATCTCTTTTCTGGCTTTCCGGACTTATTTCATATATTTTCAGGGAAATGCCATAGACATATCAAGCTAATTGTGTCTGAGATTGCACTTTTGATTCTCCCCTTCTTCAAATCTTCTCTTCTAGAGTTTCCTATCTCAGTTACATCCATCTAATTTCTCTTGCCAGAAACGTGAGACTCATTCTTGATTCCTTCTATTTCTTCATTTCTCCGCCTCAGCTCAAATCTGTCACTAAGTACTGTTCCTTCTACCTCTAAACCATAGCTCAGGTTTTTCACTTTTCTCTCTCACTGTTGCCATCACATTAGATCTTTCACTTGGACTAATGCAGTAGCCTGCTAACTGGTTTCTCTATCTCCAGTTTGGCCAACTCTAACCCATTTATAATAAAAGCTGAAGTGAGTTGTTAATATGTAAATATATTTATATCATTCTTATGCTTAAAACCCTCCACTGGCTTTCCACTGCTCTTAAAGATCTTCTCCTCTTCTTTCCTAGAAGAGGTGATAGGGTCTGTATCAGTTTTCCAGGGCTGCACAGACTAGGTATCTAAATAATAGAAATTTATTTCCTCAGTTCTGGATGCTAAAAGTTTGATATCAAGGTGTTGGTGGGATCGATTTCTTCTAAGGCCTATCTTCTTGGCTTGTAGAAGGCCATCTTCCTCCAGTGTCTTCATGTGGTCTGTCTTAATCTCCTCTTCTTTTAAGGATACCAGTCACATTGGATTAGGGCCCACTCTCATGACGTCATTTTACCTTAATTACCTCTTTTGAGACCCTGTCTCCAAACATAGCTACATTTTGAGATTTAGGGGTTAGGATTTCAACATATGAATTTTGAGGAGACATAATTCTATAACAGGGCTTAAACTGATTGTTGATGGAAGAGTAATCATGTACAAAATACACTATTCTGAGCAGTCTCTATATTCCTATTGTCTTGCTTCCTCTGCTATCTTTTCATCAAAATTTTAACATATCGCCTTAAATAGCTGTTGAAATGGTTCTATAAACATTAGTGTACAAATATCTGTTTGAGTCCAAGTTTTCAGTTCTTTTGGCTATATACATAGGGCTGGAATTGCTGGGTCATGTGGTAATTCTATGTTTAACTTTTTCAGAAACTGCCAGTATTTTCCACAGCTGCTGTAGCATTTTACATTCCCGCTAGCAATATATGAGAATTCTAATTTCTCTTCATCCTCACTAACAATATTTTTTTCCCACTTAAAAAAATTACACCCTTCATATTCGGTGTGAGGTGGAGTTGAGTATCTTTTCATATGCTTCCTTGCCATTTTTATATCTTCTTTAGAGAAATGTCTGTTCCAGCTCTTTGCCTATTTTTTAAATTGTTTTAATTGGATTTTTAATTGGTTTGTCTTTTCGTTGTTAAATTATAGGAGTTCTTTTTATATTCTGGGTATTATACTCTTATTAATGGTTGGCAAATATTTTCTCCCATTCTGTAGGTTACCTTTACTCTCTCACTTCTTTTAAATCTTACTTAACTCAAATGTCACTTTCTCAGTAAGAACTTTCCTGACCACCACCCACAAACACACATCCTTTCTTTATTTTTCTTCCTAGCACTTATCACTAACATTTCAACATGATGTATGTGATTTATTATTACTATTGTTGTTATTGTTAGTATTACATATCTTGTTTATTGTCTGTCTTCATCAACTAGGATGTGTGAGATTTTTGTCTCTGTTGCTCATTGCTGTGTATGTAGTGCCTAGAACAGGACTTGTAGTCATTTAATAAATATTTATTGAATAAAAATGAATGAGTAAATTTAACATATAACAATATCATCCTTTTTTTTCTTTTTTTATTGGGGAAATAGAACACACATGCAGAAAAGGAGCGCAGTGATGTGTCATAAAAAGAATACATTTTACCCACCACCAAAATCAAGAAATAAATTTCTGCCATTACCTCAGAAGCTTCTTTTATGCCTCTTCCCTATTACTCCTTCCTCTGTCCAGTCACCCAGAGGTGATCACTATTCTGGTACTTATGATAATATCTTTGTTGCTTTACTTTATAATTTTACCACATAAGTATTTGTCTGTAAAACCTTTGTTATTATTGTTTTTTTCAAATTTCATGTAAATGAAATCAGTATGTGTTCTTTGGTGCCTGTCTCTAACGTTCAACATTGTTCTATTGAAAGAAATTTTGGTTACTTCCATTCTGTTTTTTTGTTGTTGTTGTTGTTGTTGTTGTTGTTTTTGTATAATGGTACTATCACTATACTATATGCACTAATCTCATGATGTCCAAAATATGTACATTTCTACTGAGCACAATGTTAATAGTTAGGAGTGAATTTCTGAGCATAGGGTGCGCATATATTCAGCTTTAGTGAATAGTGCCAAACCAGTTTCCAGAGTATTTGTACCAATTTTTATCCCTTCCAGAAGTATAGTTACTAATATATTTTCATATGTTTTTGGCTCTTTGGACATACTTCTCTGTGAAGTGTTTGTTCAAGTCTCTTAGTCTCTTATCTTCTTTTTTTTTCTTTCTTTCTTTCTTTTTTTAATCAGGGCAAGTCTGTCAATCCAGGGCACTCTTGTGCAATCTGGATGCACCTGGATGTACCTCAGCTGGAGAAACTGCCAGGAAACCCAACAGGAAAAGGACTGTCTCTCATCATTAATTCCTCTCTCTCTTGCATTCCACCACCAGCCAGGCCTCCAGATCATTCACAGTGTGGCCTGGCTGGTGGTGGAATGCAAGAGAGAGAGGAATTAATGATGAGAGACAGTCCTTTTAACAATCTAATCTGGCATCATAAGAGTCTTCTGATAGTTTCTTTCTTCTCCCCAGCCAAACACTACCATCCAGGTTGCTTTTTTTTAGTTGAGATATAATTGACATAATATTGTATTAGTTTAGTGTATGAGGATTCGAAATATGTTCTTGTCCATTTTTAAACTGAGTTTTGTCTCTTTTAATGATTTGTGGGGATATTTATGTATTCTGGATATGAATCTCTGTGGCTAACCTTTGTGCTCTTTTGATGATGTGTTTTGATAAATGGAAATTCTGAATTGTATTATTTATCAATCATTTTATTTATAGTTAGTATGTTTACTGATAGCTTATATGCTAACTAAATATTATATAGTTAATATATTTTAGTGTGTTTTTAAAGGAGTCTTTATATACCTTACTCATTTAGAACCACAATCCACCTGAAAGTAGGAGACCTCATGAGCAAAAACAGGCAGCAAAGTGTGAGACGTGTGGGAGAAAGTGAGTACACCAGTTTGGTTGGAGCAGAGGTTTTTGGAGGGTCTCGTGGGAAATAAAACTAGAAAATTAAATTAGGGAAGATTGTAGAACCAAGAAGAAAAGATTAAGAGAAATGTTATCCTGCTTTATGCTCACATGAGCAGGTATCATTTGCAGTAGCCTCCAAACATCTTACACATAGGTACTTTTCTCTCAAGAGAGACCATGCAGTAGTGTGGATGATTCAATACAAATCAACCACCCTCTTAATCCCCAGCAAAACGATAACAGCAAAGCAAAGTAAAACAAAAAACTGTCTTATTTACTGACTTCATTTTTATGTTATAAAAATTCTTCATTTAAGGGGGTAGGTATGGCAATATCTTTGGCCTATTTAGCTATCATTAAATTACATTTTTTTTCTTTACCAAATCTAGTAAAGGTTTCCCATGAATTGTCCTAGATAACAGCAATATCTACCTGTTAAACAAGCACCAAAAAGTCCTCCCAGAAATAATTTGTATAAATTATCTAGTCATTATATTCCTTTGGAAGACAATATAAACTGTTATACTTAATTTCTTTAAAATGTTTTAGCTTAATAGTTTTCCTTGTATGAAAATATTTTTTGTATCTGATTACTGGAAGAATGGGGATGTAATGTTCTCATAAACTTTTTTCCTAAACATTTGTAAAATGAAGTCCCACATTATCTAAAGATGTGTGACTATGTATGTACATATGTTTTAGAAATATGTACTTACTTGGTTCGCCAGGTGATTAGAGATATATTATATAGTTCAAGTTTAAAATAGTTTTTGTATGTGATTGACAAGATGATGATACATTTGATAATTTACAACTGTAGTTTTATGCCACTAACGTATTTCTTTTCTTATTTAGTATGACATAATAGGCTACATTTTATTATTCAGCCTTTCTGACTCTTTGGGGAAAAAAATATAGGACCAAATAGTCAAGTCTCATTATCTAGTGACAGTGATAGACAGGAAGCACATGGATAATTAAATCCATTGTCAAGTTCATCCTATAAAACCGCTTTAGCCAGGATTTTCTACATCGTCTTCCAGAAAGCCTATTGTTAGAGTTGCTATTGATAGCTGAGATATGGAAGGTTTGAGTTTCAATTTATTTACTCCTCTTCTTCTCTTAACAAATATACTAATGAACCATTATTTGTATCAAAGGCCAGGAGTATCTAAAGTGTAGAAAGCTATATGTAGAGCCGGACAATCCAAAGAGAAGCACCACTGAAATAGTAATAATTGAACCATCATTAAACGTAATGCTTTTCTGATATCCTTGTTGAGTCTGGACTACCATTGATTTGTTTCCAGACATTAAACTGAAGAGAAGTTGTTTGAAAACATGCTTTCTTAATGGACAGAACTTTCCATACATTTTCAGAGGAGTAAACAATAAAGTTAGAGAGTTGATTCTGGTTTGATAAGCAAATCCATGACTTTCTAGTTATAGTCTCAAGGAACTCTTAGCATGTGTTTACCTCCTAAAAATGTCATGGTCCCAGGAAAGATTTTGATTAGGCTCGTTCATAATATTTGCAAGCCTGAAGCAAGAGTAAGAGTGGAGGCCATGAACTATATGTCTAAAATTAGTCATAAATAAAGCTACCAAATGGTTAATAAAATGTGATCTATACTCCTTTATGAATAAGATACCTTCATAATGTCCTAGAAGGCCAGATTTGATTTTAAAATTCTTGGACTCTGTGGGGTTCCATGTCAGAACATGACATTGTAGAGAGTTGGCCCCTATCCAGCTCCTCTTCCCTTTTTATTCTACACATCTAAGCTCCATTCTTATTTTCCTAAAATACAGCTGCCCTTGGCCAACCCATGGATAAACGTAGATTCTCAAATTCTAAAGATAATCTCATTGCACATTAGACATAAAACACTTAAGATCACTTCCATATTCTCCCATATTCTCAGGGTCTTCTCTAAGTCATTGTGGGCTGAATGAGAAATGATAATGATAACTAGCTACCAGTGATTATGCCAGGCATAGGTATAGGTTCTCTGAATATTTTGTATAGTTATCAGCATTTTTTCTTCTTAGAGCCAAGTATTTCAGTAAAGTAGGACTCTAAATTTATATACACACACACACACTCATACACACATGCAAATTTTTTTAGCTATTGAATTTAAAGAAGTAAATTTTCAAAGTTACCTTTCTTCCTTTTCCTCAGTGTAACATTTTAGGAAACACTAGCTTGAAACAAAGCTAAGTAAAATTCAGGAAACAAGAACCTAGTTGGGTAACAGCAAATCCTTATTTAGTGTTTTCACTAAATAAGGATTTGCTGTATTCACTAAATAAGGATTTGCTGTAACCCAACTAGGTTCTTGTTTACATCCTTATTTAGTGTTTTCATAAACTTTTCCTTCAGTCTCTCCTAACTTGGCCTGGCTAAGAGTGAGGTACATGCGGAAGAGAGCAATAAACTTGCCTTGCTTTTCCCTAGGGGAAACCTAGGCCTCTGCTGGGAGGAAATATAGGACTGCTAGATAATGCTGATTCAGCCTTTGGAGGTTTCATGATATGTACCAATTAGCCAACTAATTTTTCTAAAACAATTTGAACAATTTACAGTTTTAAATTATTCCTAAAGGATGAGACTTTAAAGAAGACAGGCTTCTTCATTCATTTTAAAGCTGAAATACTTAAGAGGTATTTAAAAGAAAATCAAGTGTGGAATTTGATCCTCTGTGTTTAGGCTTCATGAAAAGGGAGGTGCCGTAGCTCCATTGACTCTCCTGGAGTTAGCTGGAGATAACTCGTTTTGAAAATGTCGGCTTTCTAAATAGAAATGGAAACCATTAAAACAGATAAAACAAAGAAAGAACTTCAATATAGAAACTGAGAAGTAGAGTTAATAGCATGTTGGAAATGACCACAAGCAATTAAGTACCTGAATCAATGTTTGTTTGCAACAGTTTTCCACTTATTCACTTCATGGTGCTTATTTTATGTCATGTGAGCATGACAGTGTGGTCAGAGCAGGCAGCACATTCTTTGCAATCTCTCATTAACTTTTATTTCCCAAAGTTACCTTGAACAAAATAGATGTGTTTGAACAACCTCAGAAACTAGTTAAGTGTTTTCTTAGTTTACTAAATCCACCCAAGCAGGTTGGAGCGGATTGGGTTAATGTTGCACTTTACTACACCAACATGCAGATATGCACAGTATTACTTAGCATCTGTAGCATCCGTAAAGATTTCTCTATCGCATGTGAGGTGAAAGAAGAGTGT